>NW_024055622.1:0-31190 GCF_902713615.1 Scyliorhinus canicula | reverse complement strand
TTCTGTGCTGTACTGTTCTATGTTCTATGTACTCAAATGTGGATGGGGAATAGACGCATTCACAACTGGACATGTGAAGGCACATTCAAATCTGGACAGGGAACTGACCCATTCACAACTGGAGTGGGGAAAGTGTCCTTCACAATTGGATAGGGGAAAGACACACTGAAATCTCAACAGGGAACTGACCCATTCTAGCTGGACAGGGGAAAACTGAAATCTGGAGAGGGAATTGACCATTCACTTTCTGGACAAAATAAAACCAGAGTCGAAGGTGTTTAGGGTATTGATCAATCCACACTGGACAGGGGAATGATACACTCAAATCTGGAGAAGGAACTGACACATTCACAACTGAACAGGGAAAAGACACACTCAAATCTGGAGAAGGAACTGATTCATTCACAACTGGGCAGGAGAAAGACACACTCAAATCTGGACAGGGTACTGATCCATTCACAAGTGGACAGGGAAAAGACACACTCAAATCTGGACAGGGAACTGACCCATTCACAAGTGGACAGGGAAAAGACACACTCAAATCTGAAGAGGGAACTGATCCATTCACAAGTGGATAGGAAGAAGACACACTCAAATCCATTTAGTCAACTGCTCGATCAACAACTGGACAGGTGAAAACTGGGAACAGAACTTTATCAACTGGACAAGGAATAGTCATTCAACTCTCGAGTGGGAAGCGGTCCATTCACAACTGGGGTTGGGGTAGGCACACTCAAGTTCGTATCGGAAAATGAGAACTCAGAATGGGACAGAAGAATTGACACATTTCAGCATGGTAGCATTGAGGTTAACACAACTGCTTCACAGCTCCAGGGTACCAGGTTCGATTCCCGGCTTGGGTCACTGACTGTGCGGTGGGTTCCCTCCGGGTGCTCCGGTTTCCTCCCATAGTCCAAAGATGTGCAGGTTAGGTGGATTGGCCATGATAAATTGCCCTTAGTGTCCAAAATTGCCCATAGTGTTGGGTGGGGTTGCTGGGTTATGGGGATTGGGTGGTGCAATGGGCTTGGATAGGGTGGTCTTTCCAAGAGCCGGTGCAGGCTCGATGGGCAGAATGGCCTCCTTCTGCACTGTAAATTCTATGAAATATATTCCCTGAGGTCCAGAAGAAGAAGAATGAAAACACATTCAAACTGACACATTCAAAACTGTTTAGGAACTAACTGACACTCTCTGATCTGGGCATGGGAAAGACACACTCTAAGCTGGACAAGGAACTGACCCACCCACAGGGAACTGACACATCCAAAACTGTTTAGGAACTAACTGACACTCTCTGATCTGGGCATGGGAAAGACACACTCTAAGCTGGACAAGGAACCTACTGTTCCTATTCCGTTTGGACTCAAATCTCACTTCGGAACATGAATTTGAAATTTGAGGGTTGAAATCTGTACAGGGAAATGTCCCACCCAAATATGATCAGGGTAAAAGTCACACTCACAGCTGGAAATTAAACAAAATCGCTCAGAGCTGGGCCAGATAAAAAGTATAGATTTAAAGGGCAGGCAATCGTTCCTGATTGTGGAAGAATCTGACCAAAATGGGACATGAGATGGAATATCACACATGGGAACACAGTCACACACACACACAGAGGGAACAGTCTGACTTACAGCCGCATAGCAAACCTTCCATTCACCATTCGACAAGGGAAGCACACTCGAAGTTGGAAGTGGACTTCACTGCACAACTGGAGATGTTAGGGTCTCAATCAGAGCTTGAATGGAAACAGGCAGTGGTGCTTGGAACAGGCACGTGGTCATGAAGGACATCATGCCTGATTGAGATAATCGCCCACCTCCGCTTTGTTGCCCTCTTCAGTAGCTGACAGGTTGCTTGATGCCATTTTCTCACTGCTCCTCGATGACCCAGTTGCTTCGAGTTTCCTCATCTCATTCCACACGTCGTTCTCCGTTCGTAGCCAACACATCTCCTGTGTTAACTTCTCTTCCCACCTCTGCACCCTTATATCTGGAGTACTCCTCGTGATCGATGCTGGACACCACATTAACTCCCCATGTATTGCATGCCACGTCTCAATTTTAGAATTGTCATCATTCCAGTTGAAATCCTTTTGTGCCCCTGGGTACAACCTCCACCGCCCTTGCAAACTTGTGCCTCTCAGACAAACTCAACTCTATGGGTATACTCACTCCCCTGGTCGAAGTCAGGTCTCAGGAAAGACAGGACACCTGACAACAGTCCAACCGCCCCTCTGAAGAAACATTCTGTTAGACCTTTGATTCTGGGCTCTGGACACACGTAAACACTGCCATAAACCCCCCTCCCCCAGGAGAACCGAGAGGAAACCATCATTGATCTCCCCATCAGGCTCGTGGAGTATGAGCTTCCCAAATGGGAGGGGGGGGGGGTACCCATCTGGGGCTCATTGTAAATGGAGATATGAGTAGGCCCAAAGCAAGGCCTGGGATGGATAGTTCTCCCAGCAAGCATTGTTCTGGGGTGCCTTTCCATCTTGAACAGGGGTTTTTAAATAGTTAAATAAAGTTATGTTAATTTATCGCCTGCTTCCTCTGAGTTATTAAAGAACTTTAATTTGTTTATTGCAACCAGACCTTCAACCCCCTTAACTTCCCTTATCCCCCATTTGTATTATCTGAGTACAGATGATGGGGAATCCCTCTCCTGTACATGTGTGTGGAAACAAACCATTCCCTTTTGTTTTATCGTACGTCGAGTTGTGTGAGGGTTATTCATTAAGGATCGGAACATTCCAAATTTACATGTTGTGGGAAAAACCCTTCATTTATCATGGGGAAAATGTTAAAAGGAAAAACTACTTTTCTGTTTGTGGACAGGTCGTGGGAGAATAAATCAGGACTGATTTTAAAATTAAGGCCACACTCCCGCCCCAACAGGAAATGGGGTTCCCCCTGAATCTGTAACTTCATCCCACCTTGGATTTGCTTCTGAAATGGAGATTCTTCTGCTTCCGAGCACCTTGGGCACATTATGACTCTCACCACCAGGACCATTTCAACACATCAACATCCCACACCTCCAACCATGGGCGGCCATGCCTCCAGCTGCCTCAGCTCTCAAGCCCAGGATTGCCTGGTGAAACTTCTTCACCAACCCCTCCTCCATTTAGACATATTGTTTGAGTTATATCTTTGCAGCCAAATATTTGCCTCCAGCCTGAAATGTGTTCCTGTTGTTCCTACTGACGGATGATAAAGCATCTTCAATACGCCCGTGAAGACTGGCCATGTTAAAGGTGTGATGTGACAAACAGAATATGGCACTTATTGTAACAGCTCCGTAAACTATTGTCCGTAGTGTCCTTAAAAGTAAGGTTAAGGGAGAGGGGGGGTGGTTGTTGGGTTACGGGTATAGGGTGGATACGTGGGGTTGAGTAGGGTGATCATTGCTCGGCACAACATCGAGGGCCGAAGGGCCTGTACTGTGCTGTACTGTACTGGGGGCGGGGGGAGAGATCAGACCCCCGTAGACTCACAATGGGAAGCGCATGCATAGATTTTAAAATAAATTTAGAAGTGCTACTTTCTCACTTTAACTTATATTTAACTTATGGTAGCATAATGTAATAATTCTGCAGTCAACTAAAGTAAGTTCTTATCAGAACTCTGATCGAAGGTTTTATCCAATGCTTCCGGTCCAAAAAAAAAGTAGCAGAGCCAATATGCAGCAGTGGCTGAAGGTTTGATTGCTATAATAAACTGACAGCATCAATTTCTCCTGGTCCTTGAAACTATATGAATAGAATCTGCATAACCCACCACCTAGTTCCCTTAGTTCATATTAGGAAACCCACAGAAACTTACCAGGAACGCTGCTCCTCTCTCACTGAATCTCCCTCCAATCAGCCGGCAGTGTCAATTTCAGCGGCCGGCTCACTTTGATCCGGAGAGGGAAGCTGACAGTTTGGGTCCATAAGCACCCCCGCCGTATATCGCGAACCGCGGTATTGCGGAGCGCGGTATAACGGGGGACTACTGTATCTTCCATTTACCCTCAATGATGCAGACTTGGAAATGTATCACTGTTCCTTCACTGTCACTGGGTCAAATCCTGGACATCTGCTCTAACTGCATTGAGGCTGTACCTACACCAGTTGGACTGCAGTAGTTCAAGTAACCAAGTGATGCTCACTCACATCCCAAGAAGAATTGTTTCAAAGTTTAGAATGGAAATGAGAGGGAAACAGATACGCAGACGGACAAATCAGAATCACAGACACACAGGGATAGACAAAGGGAGGGAATCACTGATTTCTCTACATTTCTCCGTGGGATTTGAGTGTTGCTGACAAGACCAGCAGTTCCCCATCCCTAATTGCCCCTGAGAAGGTGATGGGGAGCTGCTTTCTTGAAAGTTGCAGTCTGTCTGGTGTGGCTAAGTCAGCAGGGCAGTTGGACAGGAGTTTCAGGATGGGACTCAGTGCCATTGAATACAGGGTGATACAGTTTCAGTGGTGTGTGCCCCCGAATGGAACTTGCAGATGGTCACCTGAGACTTCAGCCCTTGTCCCTCTTGGTGGTCGGGTTGTCTGATTGGGTGATGCTATTCATCGAAGTTTGACGTGTGGATTCACTGCAAACTGTACAGCGATTGAAAATTTTGTGTATGATGGACAGGGAGAGATTTTGTGAATTGCAGATCATGCGGCCTGATTTGTCTGAGATGCACATTGGGCCCTCAGAGAGAGATTACATATATGCGTCATTTTCAAAAACCAACGATGACGTTGTTAAGTCTCTGACTGGATTGGTAGCACAGTCATTAGCACTGCTACCTCACAGCGCCATGGGGCCAGGGTATAATTCCAGCTTCGGGTCACTGCCTACACAGCGTTTCTACTTTCGCCCTGTGTCTGCCTGGTTTTCCTCCGGGTTCTGCATTTTCCTCCCACAGTCCAAGATGTCCGGATTAGGTTGATGGGAAATGCCAAATTGCTCCACAGTGACAGGGATTTGCAGATTCGGTGATAGGGTTACAGCGATAGGGTGGGGTGGACGTGGGAGTGGAAATATTTCAAGTCCTCAGTCAAAGGTTAGGTGTAGACTGGGTGGGCCGAATGGCCCTTTCTGAACTGTATGGATTCTATGATTCTGTGATTCACTGATATTAAAATGTGGATAGAAACTGTTACTGTCTGCCTGTTCATTACCGGCGAGCTTTCTCACAGACTCTAATTGGGAAGCATTCTCCATCCCGCCAGCTCTGTTATCCGGCCTGACCTGCCCCTGTCAGCAGCGGGATTTCCCCTTCCCGCAGCCAGACAAAGGGGTTTCCCATTGGAACTCCCCTTGCCGTCAGGAAATCTGTGGGTCAGGGTGCTCCGGAGAAGTGGAGGATCCCACCGATGGAGTATCAGCAGCTGATTCATCCTCTACCAATTAGCATGTGGCTCAGATAATAATCCTCAAATTCTGCCCTTTGAGGCTGCGTCCCTTTAGTTGGTGCCTAGCCCCTCATACTGACGATGCAGAGCCTCCTGTCTATGTCGCTGGTGCCTAGCCCCTCATACTGACGATGCAGAGCCTCCTGTCTATGTCGCTGGTGCCTAGCCCCTCATACTGACGATGCAGAGCCTCCTGTCTATGTCGCTGGTGCCTAGCCCCTCATACTGACGATGCAGAGCCTCCTGTCTATGTCGCTGGTGCCTAGCCCCTCATACTGACGATGCAGAGCCTCCTGTCTATGTCGCTGGTGCCTAGCCCCTCATACTGACGATGCAGAGCCTCCTGTCTATGTCGCTGGTGCCTAGCCCCTCATACTGACGATGCAGAGCCTCCTGTCTATGTCGCTGGTACCTAGCCCCTCATACTGACGATGCAGAGCCTCCTGTCTATGTCGCTGGTGCCTAGCCCCTCATACTGACGATGCAGAGCCTCCTGTCTATGTCGCTGGTGCCTAGCCCCTCATACTGACGATGCAGAGCCTCCTGTCTATGTCGCTGGTGCCTAGCCCCTCATACTGACGATGCAGAGCCTCCTGTCTATGTCGCTGGTACCTAGCCCCTCATACTGACGATGCAGAGCCTCCTGTCTATGTCGCTGGTGCCTAGCCCCTCATACTGACGATGCAGAGCCTCCTGTCTATGTCGCTGGTACCTAGCCCCTCATACTGACGATGCAGAGCCTCCTGTCTATGTCGCTGGTGCCTAGCCCCTCATACTGACGATGCAGAGCCTCCTGTCTATGTCGCTGGTGCCTAGCCCCTCATACTGACGATGCAGAGCCTCCTGTCTATGTCGCTGGTGCCTAGCCCCTCATACTGACGATGCAGAGCCTCCTGTCTATGTCGCTGGTGCCTAGCCCCTCATACTGACGATGCAGAGCCTCCTGTCTATGTCGCTGGTACCTAGCCCCTCATACTGACGATGCAGAGCCTCCTGTCTATGTCGCTGGTGCCTAGCCCCTCATACTGACGATGCAGAGCCTCCTGTCTATGTCGCTGGTACCTAGCCCCTCATACTGACGATGCAGAGCCTCCTGTCTATGTCGCTGGTGCCTAGCCCCTCATACTGACGATGCAGAGCCTCCTGTCTATGTCGCTGGTGCCTAGCCCCTCATACTGACGATGCAGAGCCTCCTGTCTATGTCGCTGGTACCTAGCCCCTCATACTGACGATGCAGAGCCTCCTGTCTATGTCGCTGGTACCTAGCCCCTCATACTGACGATGCAGAACCTCCTGTCTATGTCGCTGGTGCCTAGCCCCTCATACTGACGATGCAGAGCCTCCTGTCTATGTCGCTGGTGCCTAGCCCCTCATACTGACGATGCAGAGCCTCCTGTCTATGTCGCTGGTGCCTAGCCCCTCATACTGACGATGCAGAGCCTCCTGTCTATGTCGCTGGTGCCTAGCCCCTCATACTGACGATGCAGAGCCTCCTGTCTATGTCGCTGGTACCTAGCCCCTCATACTGACGATGCAGAGCCTCCTGTCTATGTCGCTGGTGCCTAGCCCCTCATACTGACGATGCAGAGCCTCCTGTCTATGTCGCTGGTACCTAGCCCCTCATACTGACGATGCAGAGCCTCCTGTCTATGTCGCTGGTGCCTAGCCCCTCATACTGACGATGCAGAGCCTCCTGTCTATGTCGCTGGTGCCTAGCCCCTCATACTGACGATGCAGAGCCTCCTGTCTATGTCGCTGGTGCCTAGCCCCTCATACTGACGATGCAGAGCCTCCTGTCTATGTCGCTGGTACCTAGCCCCTCATACTGACGATGCAGAGCCTCCTGTCTATGTCGCTGGTGCCTAGCCCCTCATACTGACGATGCAGAGCCTCCTGTCTATGTCGCTGGTGCCTAGCCCCTCATACTGACGATGCAGAGCCTCCTGTCTATGTCGCTGGTGCCTAGCCCCTCATACTGACGATGCAGAGCCTCCTGTCTATGTCGCTGGTGCCTAGCCCCTCATACTGACGATGCAGAGCCTCCTGTCTATGTCGCTGGTGCCTAGCCCCTCATACTGACGATGCAGAGCCTCCTGTCTATGTCGCTGGTGCCTAGCCCCTCATACTGACGATGCAGAGCCTCCTGTCTATGTCGCTGGTACCTAGCCCCTCATACTGACGATGCAGAGCCTCCTGTCTATGTCGCTGGTGCCTAGCCCCTCATACTGACGATGCAGAGCCTCCTGTCTATGTCGCTGGTGCCTAGCCCCTCATACTGACGATGCAGAGCCTCCTGTCTATGTCGCTGGTACCTAGCCCCTCATACTGACGATGCAGAACCTCCTGTCTATGTCGCTGGTACCTAGCCCCTCATACTGACGATGCAGAGCCTCCTGTCTATGTCGCTGGTGCCTAGCCCCTCATACTGACGATGCAGAGCCTCCTGTCTATGTCGCTGGTACCTAGCCCCTCATACTGACGATGCAGAGCCTCCTGTCTATGTCGCTGGTGCCTAGCCCCTCATACTGACGATGCAGAGCCTCCTGTCTATGTCGCTGGTGCCTAGCCCCTCATACTGACGATGCAGAGCCTCCTGTCTATGTCGCTGGTGCCTAGCCCCTCATACTGACGATGCAGAGCCTCCTGTCTATGTCGCTGGTGCCTAGCCCCTCATACTGACGATGCAGAGCCTCCTGTCTATGTCGCTGGTGCCTAGCCCCTCATACTGACGATGCAGAGCCTCCTGTCTATGTCGCTGGTACCTAGCCCCTCATACTGACGATGCAGAGCCTCCTGTCTATGTCGCTGGTAGCCTAGCCCCTCATACTGACGATGCAGAGCCTCCTGTCTATGTCGCTGGTGCCTAGCCCCTCATACTGACGATGCAGAGCCTCCTGTCTATGTCGCTGGTGCCTAGCCCCTCATACTGACGATGCAGAGCCTCCTGTCTATGTCGCTGGTGCCTAGCCCCTCATACTGACGATGCAGAGCCTCCTGTCTATGTCGCTGGTGCCTAGCCCCTCATACTGACGATGCAGAGCCTCCTGTCTATGTCGCTGGTGCCTAGCCCCTCATACTGACGATGCAGAGCCTCCTGTCTATGTCGCTGGTACCTAGCCCCTCATACTGACGATGCAGAGCCTCCTGTCTATGTCGCTGGTGCCTAGCCCCTCATACTGACGATGCAGAGCCTCCTGTCTATGTCGCTGGTGCCTAGCCCCTCATACTGACGATGCAGAGCCTCCTGTCTATGTCGCTGGTACCTAGCCCCTCATACTGACGATGCAGAGCCTCCTGTCTATGTCGCTGGTACCTAGCCCCTCATACTGACGATGCAGAGCCTCCTGTCTATGTCGCTGGTGCCTAGCCCCTCATACTGACGATGCAGAGCCTCCTGTCTATGTCGCTGGTACCTAGCCCCTCATACTGACGATGCAGAGCCTCCTGTCTATGTCGCTGGTGCCTAGCCCCTCATACTGACGATGCAGAGCCTCCTGTCTATGTCGCTGGTGCCTAGCCCCTCATACTGACGATGCAGAGCCTCCTGTCTATGTCGCTGGTACCTAGCCCCTCATACTGACGATGCAGAGCCTCCTGTCTATGTCGCTGGTGCCTAGCCCCTCATACTGACGATGCAGAGCCTCCTGTCTATGTCGCTGGTACCTAGCCCCTCATACTGACGATGCAGAGCCTCCTGTCTATGTCGCTGGTGCCTAGCCCCTCATACTGACGATGCAGAGCCTCCTGTCTATGTCGCTGGTGCCTAGCCCCTCATACTGACGATGCAGAGCCTCCTGTCTATGTCGCTGGTGCCTAGCCCCTCATACTGACGATGCAGAGCCTCCTGTCTATGTCGCTGGTACCTAGCCCCTCATACTGACGATGCAGAGCCTCCTGTCTATGTCGCTGGTACCTAGCCCCTCATACTGACGATGCAGAGCCTCCTGTCTATGTCGCTGGTGCCTAGCCCCTCATACTGACGATGCAGAGCCTCCTGTCTATGTCGCTGGTACCTAGCCCCTCATACTGACGATGCAGAGCCTCCTGTCTATGTCGCTGGTGCCTAGCCCCTCATACTGACGATGCAGAGCCTCCTGTCTATGTCGCTGGTGCCTAGCCCCTCATACTGACGATGCAGAGCCTCCTGTCTATGTCGCTGGTGCCTAGCCCCTCATACTGACGATGCAGAGCCTCCTGTCTATGTCGCTGGTACCTAGCCCCTCATACTGACGATGCAGAGCCTCCTGTCTATGTCGCTGGTACCTAGCCCCTCATACTGACGATGCAGAGCCTCCTGTCTATGTCGCTGGTGCCTAGCCCCTCATACTGACGATGCAGAGCCTCCTGTCTATGTCGCTGGTGCCTAGCCCCTCATACTGACGATGCAGAGCCTCCTGTCTATGTCGCTGGTGCCTAGCCCCTCATACTGACGATGCAGAGCCTCCTGTCTATGTCGCTGGTGCCTAGCCCCTCATACTGACGATGCAGAGCCTCCTGTCTATGTCGCTGGTACCTAGCCCCTCATACTGACGATGCAGAGCCTCCTGTCTATGTCGCTGGTGCCTAGCCCCTCATACTGACGATGCAGAGCCTCCTGTCTATGTCGCTGGTGCCTAGCCCCTCATACTGACGATGCAGAGCCTCCTGTCTATGTCGCTGGTGCCTAGCCCCTCATACTGACGATGCAGAGCCTCCTGTCTATGTCGCTGGTGCCTAGCCCCTCATACTGACGATGCAGAGCCTCCTGTCTATGTCGCTGGTGCCTAGCCCCTCATACTGACGATGCAGAGCCTCCTGTCTATGTCGCTGGTGCCTAGCCCCTCATACTGACGATGCAGAGCCTCCTGTCTATGTCGCTGGTGCCTAGCCCCTCATACTGACGATGCAGAGCCTCCTGTCTATGTCGCTGGTGCCTAGCCCCTCATACTGACGATGCAGAGCCTCCTGTCTATGTCGCTGGTGCCTAGCCCCTCATACTGACGATGCAGAGCCTCCTGTCTATGTCGCTGGTGCCTAGCCCCTCATACTGACGATGCAGAGCCTCCTGTCTATGTCGCTGGTGCCTAGCCCCTCATACTGACGATGCAGAGCCTCCTGTCTATGTCGCTGGTGCCTAGCCCCTCATACTGACGATGCAGAGCCTCCTGTCTATGTCGCTGGTGCCTAGCCCCTCATACTGACGATGCAGAGCCTCCTGTCTATGTCGCTGGTACCTAGCCCCTCATACTGACGATGCAGAGCCTCCTGTCTATGTCGCTGGTGCCTAGCCCCTCATACTGACGATGCAGAGCCTCCTGTCTATGTCGCTGGTGCCTAGCCCCTCATACTGACGATGCAGAGCCTCCTGTCTATGTCGCTGGTGCCTAGCCCCTCATACTGACGATGCAGAGCCTCCTGTCTATGTCGCTGGTACCTAGCCCCTCATACTGACGATGCAGAGCCTCCTGTCTATGTCGCTGGTGCCTAGCCCCTCATACTGACGATGCAGAGCCTCCTGTCTATGTCGCTGGTGCCTAGCCCCTCATACTGACGATGCAGAGCCTCCTGTCTATGTCGCTGGTGCCTAGCCCCTCATACTGACGATGCAGAGCCTCCTGTCTATGTCGCTGGTAGCCTAGCCCCTCATACTGACGATGCAGAGCCTCCTGTCTATGTCGCTGGTGCCTAGCCCCTCATACTGACGATGCAGAGCCTCCTGTCTATGTCGCTGGTGCCTAGCCCCTCATACTGACGATGCAGAGCCTCCTGTCTATGTCGCTGGTGCCTAGCCCCTCATACTGACGATGCAGAACCTCCTGTCTATGTCGCTGGTGCCTAGCCCCTCATACTGACGATGCAGAGCCTCCTGTCTATGTCGCTGGTGCCTAGCCCCTCATACTGACGATGCAGAGCCTCCTGTCTAGTGTCGCTGGTGCCTAGCCCCTCATACTGACGATGCAGAGCCTCCTGTCTATGTCGCTGGTGCCTAGCCCCTCATACTGACGATGCAGAACCTCCTGTCTATGTCGCTGGTACCTAGCCCCTCATACTGACGATGCAGAGCCTCCTGTCTATGTCGCTGGTGCCTAGCCCCTCATACTGACGATGCAGAAGCCTCCTGTCTATGTCGCTGGTGCCTAGCCCCTCATACTGACGATGCAGAACCTCCTGTCTATGTCGCTGGTACCTAGCCCCTCATACTGACGATGCAGAGCCTCCTGTCTATGTCGCTGGTGCCTAGCCCCTCATACTGACGATGCAGAGCCTCCTGTCTATGTCGCTGGTGCCTAGCCCCTCATACTGACGATGCAGAGCCTCCTGTCTATGTCGCTGGTGCCTAGCCCCTCATACTGACGATGCAGAGCCTCCTGTCTATGTCGCTGGTGCCTAGCCCCTCATACTGACGATGCAGAGCCTCCTGTCTATGTCGCTGGTGCCTAGCCCCTCATACTGACGATGCAGAGCCTCCTGTCTATGTCGCTGGTGCCTAGCCCCTCATACTGACGATGCAGAGCCTCCTGTCTATGTCGCTGGTGCCTAGCCCCTCATACTGACGATGCAGAGCCTCCTGTCTATGTCGCTGGTGCCTAGCCCCTCATACTGACGATGCAGAGCCTCCTGTCTATGTCGCTGGTGCCTAGCCCCTCATACTGACGATGCAGAGCCTCCTGTCTATGTCGCTGGTGCCTAGCCCCTCATACTGACGATGCAGAGCCTCCTGTCTATGTCGCTGGTGCCTAGCCCCTCATACTGACGATGCAGAGCCTCCTGTCTATGTCGCTGGTGCCTAGCCCCTCATACTGACGATGCAGAGCCTCCTGTCTATGTCGCTGGTGCCTAGCCCCTCATACTGACGATGCAGAGCCTCCTGTCTATGTCGCTGGTGCCTAGCCCCTCATACTGACGATGCAGAGCCTCCTGTCTATGTCGCTGGTGCCTAGCCCCTCATTCTGACGATGCAGAGCCTCCTGTCTATGTCGCTGGTGCCTAGCCCCTCATACTGACGATGCAGAGCCTCCTGTCTATGTCGCTGGTGCCTAGCCCCTCATACTGACGATGCAGAGCCTCCTGTCTATGTCGCTGGTGCCTAGCCCCTCATACTGACGATGCAGAGCCTCCTGTCTATGTCGCTGGTGCCTAGCCCCTCATACTGACGATGCAGAGCCTCCTGTCTATGTCGCTGGTGCCTAGCCCCTCATACTGACGATGCAGAGCCTCCTGTCTATGTCGCTGGTGCCTAGCCCCTCATACTGACGATGCAGAGCCTCCTGTCTATGTCGCTGGTGCCTAGCCCCTCATACTGACGATGCAGAGCCTCCTGTCTATGTCGCTGGTGCCTAGCCCCTCATACTGACGATGCAGAGCCTCCTGTCTATGTCGCTGGTGCCTAGCCCCTCATACTGACGATGCAGAGCCTCCTGTCTATGTCGCTGGTGCCTAGCCCCTCATACTGACGATGCAGAGCCTCCTGTCTATGTCGCTGGTGCCTAGCCCCTCATACTGACGATGCAGAGCCTCCTGTCTATGTCGCTGGTGCCTAGCCCCTCATACTGACGATGCAGAGCCTCCTGTCTATGTCGCTGGTAGCCTAGCCCCTCATACTGACGATGCAGAGCCTCCTGTCTATGTCGCTGGTGCCTAGCCCCTCATACTGACGATGCAGAGCCTCCTGTCTATGTCGCTGGTGCCTAGCCCCTCATACTGACGATGCAGAGCCTCCTGTCTATGTCGCTGGTGCCTAGCCCCTCATACTGACGATGCAGAGCCTCCTGTCTATGTCGCTGGTGCCTAGCCCCTCATACTGACGATGCAGAGCCTCCTGTCTATGTCGCTGGTGCCTAGCCCCTCATACTGACGATGCAGAGCCTCCTGTCTATGTCGCTGGTACCTAGCCCCTCATACTGACGATGCAGAGCCTCCTGTCTATGTCGCTGGTGCCTAGCCCCTCATACTGACGATGCAGAGCCTCCTGTCTATGTCGCTGGTGCCTAGCCCCTCATACTGACGATGCAGAACCTCCTGTCTATGTCGCTGGTGCCTAGCCCCTCATACTGACGATGCAGAGCCTCCTGTCTATGTCGCTGGTACCTAGCCCCTCATACTGACGATGCAGAGCCTCCTGTCTATGTCGCTGGTGCCTAGCCCCTCATACTGACGATGCAGAGCCTCCTGTCTATGTCGCTGGTGCCTAGCCCCTCATACTGACGATGCAGAGCCTCCTGTCTATGTCGCTGGTGCCTAGCCCCTCATACTGACGATGCAGAGCCTCCTGTCTATGTCGCTGGTACCTAGCCCCTCATACTGACGATGCAGAACCTCCTGTCTATGTCGCTGGTGCCTAGCCCCTCATACTGACGATGCAGAGCCTCCTGTCTATGTCGCTGGTGCCTAGCCCCTCATACTGACGATGCAGAGCCTCCTGTCTATGTCGCTGGTGCCTAGCCCCTCATACTGACGATGCAGAGCCTCCTGTCTATGTCGCTGGTACCTAGCCCCTCATACTGACGATGCAGAGCCTCCTGTCTATGTCGCTGGTGCCTAGCCCCTCATACTGACGATGCAGAGCCTCCTGTCTATGTCGCTGGTACCTAGCCCCTCATACTGACGATGCAGAGCCTCCTGTCTATGTCGCTGGTGCCTAGCCCCTCATACTGACGATGCAGAGCCTCCTGTCTATGTCGCTGGTACCTAGCCCCTCATACTGACGATGCAGAGCCTCCTGTCTATGTCGCTGGTGCCTAGCCCCTCATACTGACGATGCAGAGCCTCCTGTCTATGTCGCTGGTGCCTAGCCCCTCATACTGACGATGCAGAGCCTCCTGTCTATGTCGCTGGTGCCTAGCCCCTCATACTGACGATGCAGAGCCTCCTGTCTATGTCGCTGGTGCCTAGCCCCTCATACTGACGATGCAGAGCCTCCTGTCTATGTCGCTGGTGCCTAGCCCCTCATACTGACGATGCAGAGCCTCCTGTCTATGTCGCTGGTGCCTAGCCCCTCATACTGACGATGCAGAGCCTCCTGTCTATGTCGCTGGTGCCTAGCCCCTCATACTGACGATGCAGAGCCTCCTGTCTATGTCGCTGGTGCCTAGCCCCTCATACTGACGATGCAGAGCCTCCTGTCTATGTCGCTGGTGCCTAGCCCCTCATACTGACGATGCAGAGCCTCCTGTCTATGTCGCTGGTGCCTAGCCCCTCATACTGACGATGCAGAGCCTCCTGTCTATGTCGCTGGTGCCTAGCCCCTCATACTGACGATGCAGAGCCTCCTGTCTATGTCGCTGGTGCCTAGCCCCTCATACTGACGATGCAGAGCCTCCTGTCTATGTCGCTGGTGCCTAGCCCCTCATACTGACGATGCAGAGCCTCCTGTCTATGTCGCTGGTGCCTAGCCCCTCATACTGACGATGCAGAGCCTCCTGTCTATGTCGCTGGTGCCTAGCCCCTCATACTGACGATGCAGAGCCTCCTGTCTATGTCGCTGGTGCCTAGCCCCTCATACTGACGATGCAGAGCCTCCTGTCTATGTCGCTGGTGCCTAGCCCCTCATACTGACGATGCAGAGCCTCCTGTCTATGTCGCTGGTGCCTAGCCCCTCATACTGACGATGCAGAGCCTCCTGTCTATGTCGCTGGTGCCTAGCCCCTCATACTGACGATGCAGAGCCTCCTGTCTATGTCGCTGGTGCCTAGCCCCTCATACTGACGATGCAGAGCCTCCTGTCTATGTCGCTGGTGCCTAGCCCCTCATACTGACGATGCAGAGCCTCCTGTCTATGTCGCTGGTGCCTAGCCCCTCATACTGACGATGCAGAGCCTCCTGTCTATGTCGCTGGTGCCTAGCCCCTCATACTGACGATGCAGAGCCTCCTGTCTATGTCGCTGGTGCCTAGCCCCTCATACTGACGATGCAGAGCCTCCTGTCTATGTCGCTGGTGCCTAGCCCCTCATACTGACGATGCAGAGCCTCCTGTCTATGTCGCTGGTGCCTAGCCCCTCATACTGACGATGCAGAGCCTCCTGTCTATGTCGCTGGTGCCTAGCCCCTCATACTGACGATGCAGAGCCTCCTGTCTATGTCGCTGGTGCCTAGCCCCTCATACTGACGATGCAGAGCCTCCTGTCTATGTCGCTGGTGCCTAGCCCCTCATACTGACGATGCAGAGCCTCCTGTCTATGTCGCTGGTGCCTAGCCCCTCATACTGACGATGCAGAGCCTCCTGTCTATGTCGCTGGTGCCTAGCCCCTCATACTGACGATGCAGAGCCTCCTGTCTATGTCGCTGGTGCCTAGCCCCTCATACTGACGATGCAGAGCCTCCTGTCTATGTCGCTGGTGCCTAGCCCCTCATACTGACGATGCAGAGCCTCCTGTCTATGTCGCTGGTGCCTAGCCCCTCATACTGACGATGCAGAGCCTCCTGTCTATGTCGCTGGTGCCTAGCCCCTCATACTGACGATGCAGAGCCTCCTGTCTATGTCGCTGGTGCCTAGCCCCTCATACTGACGATGCAGAGCCTCCTGTCTATGTCGCTGGTACCTAGCCCCTCATACTGACGATGCAGAGCCTCCTGTCTATGTCGCTGGTGCCTAGCCCCTCATACTGACGATGCAGAGCCTCCTGTCTATGTCGCTGGTGCCTAGCCCCTCATACTGACGATGCAGAGCCTCCTGTCTATGTCGCTGGTGCCTAGCCCCTCATACTGACGATGCAGAGCCTCCTGTCTATGTCGCTGGTGCCTAGCCCCTCATACTGACGATGCAGAGCCTCCTGTCTATGTCGCTGGTGCCTAGCCCCTCATACTGACGATGCAGAGCCTCCTGTCTATGTCGCTGGAGCCTAGCCCCTCATACTGACGATGCAGAGCCTCCTGTCTATGTCGCTGGTGCCTAGCCCCTCATACTGACGATGCAGAGCCTCCTGTCTATGTCGCTGGTACCTAGCCCCTCATACTGACGATGCAGAGCCTCCTGTCTATGTCGCTGGTGCCTAGCCCCTCATACTGACGATGCAGAGCCTCCTGTCTATGTCGCTGGTGCCTAGCCCCTCATACTGACGATGCAGAGCCTCCTGTCTATGTCGCTGGTGCCTAGCCCCTCATACTGACGATGCAGAGCCTCCTGTCTATGTCGCTGGTACCTAGCCCCTCATACTGACGATGCAGAGCCTCCTGTCTATGTCGCTGGTGCCTAGCCCCTCATACTGACGATGCAGAGCCTCCTGTCTATGTCGCTGGTGCCTAGCCCCTCATACTGACGATGCAGAGCCTCCTGTCTATGTCGCTGGTGCCTAGCCCCTCATACTGACGATGCAGAGCCTCCTGTCTATGTCGCTGGTACCTAGCCCTCATACTGACGATGCAGAGCCTCCTGTCTATGTCGCTGGTGCCTAGCCCCTCATACTGACGATGCAGAGCCTCCTGTCTATGTCGCTGGTGCCTAGCCCCTCATACTGACGATGCAGAGCCTCCTGTCTATGTCGCTGGTGCCTAGCCCCTCATACTGACGATGCAGACCTCCTGTCTATGTCGCTGGTACCTAGCCCCTCATACTGACGATGCAGAGCCTCCTGTCTATGTCGCTGGTACCTAGCCCCTCATACTGACGATGCAGAGCCTCCTGTCTATGTCGCTGGTGCCTAGCCCCTCATACTGACGATGCAGAGCCTCCTGTCTATGTCGCTGGTACCTAGCCCCTCATACTGACGATGCAGAACCTCCTGTCTATGTCGCTGGTGCCTAGCCCCTCATACTGACGATGCAGAGCCTCCTGTCTATGTCGCTGGTGCCTAGCCCCTCATACTGACGATGCAGAGCCTCCTGTCTATGTCGCTGGTGCCTAGCCCCTCATACTGACGATGCAGAGCCTCCTGTCTATGTCGCTGGTGCCTAGCCCCTCATACTGACGATGCAGAGCCTCCTGTCTATGTCGCTGGTGCCTAGCCCCTCATACTGACGATGCAGAGCCTCCTGTCTATGTCGCTGGTGCCTAGCCCCTCATACTGACGATGCAGAGCCTCCTGTCTATGTCGCTGGTGCCTAGCCCCTCATACTGACGATGCAGAGCCTCCTGTCTATGTCGCTGGTGCCTAGCCCCTCATACTGACGATGCAGAGCCTCCTGTCTATGTCGCTGGTGCCTAGCCCCTCATACTGACGATGCAGAGCCTCCTGTCTATGTCGCTGGTGCCTAGCCCCTCATACTGACGATGCAGAGCCTCCTGTCTATGTCGCTGGTGCCTAGCCCCTCATACTGACGATGCAGAGCCTCCTGTCTATGTCGCTGGTACCTAGCCCCTCATACTGACGATGCAGAGCCTCCTGTCTATGTCGCTGGTGCCTAGCCCCTCATACTGACGATGCAGAGCCTCCTGTCTATGTCGCTGGTGCCTAGCCCCTCATACTGACGATGCAGAGCCTCCTGTCTATGTCGCTGGTGCCTAGCCCCTCATACTGACGATGCAGAGCCTCCTGTCTATGTCGCTGGTGCCTAGCCCCTCATACTGACGATGCAGAGCCTCCTGTCTATGTCGCTGGTGCCTAGCCCCTCATACTGACGATGCAGAGCCTCCTGTCTATGTCGCTGGTGCCTAGCCCCTCATACTGACGATGCAGAGCCTCCTGTCTATGTCGCTGGTGCCTAGCCCCTCATACTGACGATGCAGAGCCTCCTGTCTATGTCGCTGGTGCCTAGCCCCTCATACTGACGATGCAGAGCCTCCTGTCTATGTCGCTGGTACCTAGCCCCTCATACTGACGATGCAGAGCCTCCTGTCTATGTCGCTGGTGCCTAGCCCCTCATACTGACGATGCAGAGCCTCCTGTCTATGTCGCTGGTGCCTAGCCCCTCATACTGACGATGCAGAGCCTCCTGTCTATGTCGCTGGTGCCTAGCCCCTCATACTGACGATGCAGAGCCTCCTGTCTATGTCGCTGGTGCCTAGCCCCTCATACTGACGATGCAGAGCCTCCTGTCTATGTCGCTGGTGCCTAGCCCCTCATACTGACGATGCAGAGCCTCCTGTCTATGTCGCTGGTGCCTAGCCCCTCATACTGACGATGCAGAGCCTCCTGTCTATGTCGCTGGTGCCTAGCCCCTCATACTGACGATGCAGAGCCTCCTGTCTATGTCGCTGGTACCTAGCCCCTCATACTGACGATGCAGAGCCTCCTGTCTATGTCGCTGGTACCTAGCCCCTCATACTGACGATGCAGAGCCTCCTGTCTATGTCGCTGGTGCCTAGCCCCTCATACTGACGATGCAGAGCCTCCTGTCTATGTCGCTGGTGCCTAGCCCCTCATACTGACGATGCAGAGCCTCCTGTCTATGTCGCTGGTGCCTAGCCCCTCATACTGACGATGCAGAGCCTCCTGTCTATGTCGCTGGTGCCTAGCCCCTCATACTGACGATGCAGAGCCTCCTGTCTATGTCGCTGGTGCCTAGCCCCTCATACTGACGATGCAGAGCCTCCTGTCTATGTCGCTGGTGCCTAGCCCCTCATACTGACGATGCAGAGCCTCCTGTCTATGTCGCTGGTGCCTAGCCCCTCATACTGACGATGCAGAGCCTCCTGTCTATGTCGCTGGTGCCTAGTCCCCTCATACTGACGATGCAGAGCCTCCTGTCTATGTCGCTGGTGCCTAGCCCCTCATACTGACGATGCAGAGCCTCCTGTCTATGTCGCTGGTGCCTAGCCCCTCATACTGACGATGCAGAGCCTCCTGTCTATGTCGCTGGTGCCTAGCCCCTCATACTGACGATGCAGAGCCTCCTGTCTATGTCGCTGGTGCCTAGCCCCTCATACTGACGATGCAGAGCCTCCTGTCTATGTCGCTGGTGCCTAGCCCCTCATACTGACGATGCAGAGCCTCCTGTCTATGTCGCTGGTGCCTAGCCCCTCATACTGACGATGCAGAGCCTCCTGTCTATGTCGCTGGTGCCTAGCCCCTCATACTGACGATGCAGAGCCTCCTGTCTATGTCGCTGGTGCCTAGCCCCTCATACTGACGATGCAGAGCCTCCTGTCTATGTCGCTGGTACCTAGCCCCTCATACTGACGATGCAGAGCCTCCTGTCTATGTCGCTGGTGCCTAGCCCCTCATACTGACGATGCAGAGCCTCCTGTCTATGTCGCTGGTGCCTAGCCCCTCATACTGACGATGCAGAGCCTCCTGTCTATGTCGCTGGTACCTAGCCCCTCATACTGACGATGCAGAGCCTCCTGTCTATGTCACTGGTGCCTAGCCCCTCATACTGACGATGCAGAGCCTCCTGTCTATGTCGCTGGTGCCTAGCCCCTCATACTGACGATGCAGAGCCTCCTGTCTATGTCGCTGGTGCCTAGCCCCTCATACTGACGATGCAGAGCCTCCTGTCTATGTCGCTGGTACCTCGCCCCTCATACTGACGATGCAGAGCCTCCTGTCTATGTCGCTGGTACCTAGCCCCTCATACTGACGATGCAGAGCCTCCTGTCTATGTCGCTGGTACCTAGCCCCTCATACTGACGATGCAGAGCCTCCTGTCTATGTCGCTGGTGCCTAGCCCCTCATACTGACGATGCAGAATCTCCTGTCTATGTCGCTGGTACCTTGCCCCTCATACTGACGATGCAGAACCTCCTGTCTATGTCGCTGGTGCCTAGCCCCTCATACTGACGATTCAGAGCCTCCTGTCTAGGTCGCTGGTGCCTAGCCCCTCATACTGACGATGCAGAACCTCCTGTCTATGTCGCTGTTGCCTAGCCCCTCATACTTTCGATGCAGAAACTCCTGTCTATGTCGCTGGTACCTAGCCCCTCATACTGACGATGCAGAGCCTCCTGTCTATGTCGCTGGTACCTAGCCCCTCATACTGACGATGCAGAGCCTCCTGTCTATGTCGCTGGTACCTAGCCCCTCATACTGACGATGCAGAGCCTCCTGTCTTTGTCGCTGGTACCTAGCCCCTCATACTGACGATGCAGAACCTCCTGTCTATGTCGCTGGTGTAGGTTCTTTACTCAGAGAGTAGTAAGGGCGTGGAATGCCCTGCCTGCAACAGTAGTGGACTCGCCAACACTAAACGCATTCAAATGGTCTTTGGATAGGGATATGGACGATAAGGGAATAGTGTAGAGGGACTATAGAGGGGTTTCACAGGACAGCGCAGCATCGTGGGCTGAAGGGCCTGTACTGCGCTGTAATGTTCTATGATACCAATCTCCTTACTATTGATAAATGACACAGCAATCGATCCAGCAAGCTGCTGTCTTAACGCAATCATCCCACAGGGACCACATTTCTGTATAACAGAATTGAAGCATAAGTTAAAATACTATTGGGAAATGGTTAGAAACAGTATTGTTTGAGATGTCCTCAGAGATCTGTGTGCAGCCCTACCCCCTGACTTTCTGTGATGAATGTTTTCAGTCTGTCCGCTGTGATTGTTTACCAAAGATGTGCCTTCACAGGAGAGGCCAGAGGCATTTGTCCTGTCTATGGTTATGTTAATTCAGGCGACAGCAACAGATCGAGCAATGTCCTGTTACTTCAGTCTTGATGTTAATATTTATTTCCCCCTGAATTTCTGACTAGTTTGGGATGTCTATTTGTCTGTCTCCCAAGGAGGGCTTGGGTCCAGCTCTCTTTACAAGCCTGGTCCACGCACCCCCAACTCAGGCCTCAACTCCCCCGAAGGGCCCTATTCCCCCTCCCTGTCGTCAGCCACCAACACCACTGGCCTGCCCCCCTTTCCGAGCCCATCCAACAGACCTAACCAAAAACAGGGCCCAACCCACCCTCAAAACAACAAAGAACCAAGAATAAACAGGGAGCCCCCCTCAAAATGTAGCACAGCTATCCCGGACCGTCCCTTCACGCGACCCCCCCCCCCCCCCCCCCCCCCGTACCCAACCCTCACTTTGAGTTCAATTGTTCATCCTGAACAAAGGCCCAGGCTTCCTCCGGGGACTGGAAGTAGAGGTGTCGGTCCTTGTAACTGACCCAGAGACGCGCCGGCTGCAGCATGCCAAACTTCACACCCCTCCTGTTCAGCACCGCCTTCGTCCAGTTGTACCCGGCCCTCTTCTTCGCCACCTCCGCGCTCAAATCCTGGTTGATCCGAACCTCCGCCCTCTCCCACCTGCTGCTCCGCTCCTTCTTGGCCCACCTGAGTGCACAGTCCCGCTCAGCGAACAGGTGGAACCGCACGAGCACCACTCGCGGCGGCTCATTAGGCTTGGGCCTCCTCGCCAATACTCTGTCGGCCCCTCCAGCTCCTGGGGCCCCTGAAAGGACCCTGCTCCCATCAGTGAACTCAACCTGGTGACCACATAGGCCACCACGTCCGACCCCTCCACCCCCTCCAGGAATCCCAGGATCCACACTGGCCTGAGAGTCGGGCCTGCGACTTGGAGGATTTACACTTGGTCAGGCAAACTTTGGCCAAGTGCCCCTTTTTGCCGCAGTTACTGCAGTTGGCGTTCCGAGATGGGCAGCGCTGCCTGAGGGGCTGGTGCTGGTGGCAAAAATAGCAGGATAGCCCCCCGGGTTGGGGGGCAGCCGCTCGGCACAGGCCCGGGGTACTCTCTGGTCGGGGGTCCACGAGGGGGTCGCGTGATCAGATGGGAACGCGTTGAGGCTTTGAGACGCTACTTCTAAGGAGGTGGCTAGTTTTACTGTCTCTTCCATGTCGAGGGCGCCTTTCTCGAGCATGCGCTGTCTGACATAGTTCGACCTGACTCCAGCCACGTAGGCATCCCGGACGGCGAGGTCCATATGTTGCGAGGCCATAATAGCCTGGTAGTTGCAACTTTGCGCGAGGACTTTGAGGTGGCGTAGCTACTCCTCCAGCGATTCCCTGGGGCATTTGGCGGCAGCGAGTGGTGAGGAGGTGTCGTGCATACACCTCGTTCACCAGCCTTACGTATCGGCGCTTCAGCATCGCCAGGGCGGCCGCATATGTGGAGGATTGCTCCAGTTGTTCAGAAATTCGATGGCTCACCCCAGCGTGGAGGAGGCTCAGCTTCTAATCGTCGGTGACGGAAGGCGAGGAGGAGGCGGCGACGTAGGCCACAAAACAGCGGAGCCAGTGCTAAAAAATCCCTTTGCCTTCCGCGGCCTGTGGGTGAAGTTCCCGTCGGTCAGGTTTGAGGGCCGATTCCATTGTGGTGTTGTAGTCGATTAAATTGATGCGACCAGCAATTCACGTGAGTCAGTGAGTGGAAGTAAACTGTGGCTTATATTGTCTAGAACAGTGCCTGCCTGCGACTGCTCTACTACTAATAGCCGCCTACATGGCAGCAGCTTTTTATACCGACCCTCAAGGTGCGGAGCCCACACAGGCCCCAGCATGGTACATTCAGAGCCATATCGTACAATGGTCCATAGGCGGAGCCCACACAGGCCCCAGCATGGTACATTCAGAGCCATATCGTACAATGGTCCATAGGCGGAGCCCACACAGGCCCCAGCATGGTACATTCAGAGCCATATCGTACAATGGTCCATAGGCGGAGCCCACACAGGCCCCAGCATGGTACATTCAGAGCCATATCGTACAATGGTCCATAGGCGGAGCCCACACAGGCCCCAGCATGGTACATTCAGAGCCATATCGTACAATGGTCCATAGGCAGAGCCCACACAGGCCCCAGCATGGTACATTCAGAGCCATATCGTACAATGGTCCATAGGCGGAGCCCACACAGGACCCAGCATGGTACATTCAGAGTCATATCGTACAATGGTCCATAGGCGGAGCCCACACAGGCCCCAGCATGGTACATTCAGAGCCATATCGTACAATGGTCCATAGGCGGAGCCCACACAGGCCCCAGCATGGTACATTCAGAGCCATATCGTACAATGGTCCATAGGCGGAGCCCACACAGGCCCCAGCATGGTACATTCAGAGCCATATCGTACAATGGTCCATAGGCGGAGCCCACACAGGCCCCAGCATGGTACATTCAGAGCCATATCGTACAATGGTCCATAGGCGGGAGCCCACACAGGCCCCAGCATGGTACATTCAGAGCCATATCGTACAATGGTCCATAGGCGGAGCCCACACAGGCCCCAGCATGGTACATTCAGAGCCATATCGTACAATGGTCCATAGGCGGAGCCCACACAGGCCCCAGCATGGTACATTCAGAGCCATATCGTACAATGGTCCATAGGCGGAGCCCACACAGGCCCCAGCATGGTACATTCAGAGCCATATCGTACAATGGTCCATAGGCGGAGCCCACACAGGCCCCAGCATGGTACATTCAGAGCCATATCGTACAATGGTCCATAGGTGGAGCCCACATGGGCAATAGCGTGGAAGAGTGTAATACATGGTGAATAGTTAGTACAATATGTTCACCACAAGGAGGAAACAGATAGAGACATGGGTAAAGAGAAGGAGAGACAAAGGGACAGATTCAATGTCAGCCCGTCACTAAATCTCAATTGAAACTAATTCCTGGACATGTCACTATAGCCTCACTTCATTGCAATGGATAAACCTGCCAGGATTAATCCAGAATGCAATCTGGTGTTAAAGATCTGTAAACTCAGCTTCCACTAACTTCTCCCACTTTCTGTACCTGATTTGGGAATAGAAATATTTGCTGGAAGGGTGATTGTAAAAAGACTCCTTAAGGAATAGGCAGCTGATTTGCCAGTGGAAAGGGGGCAGTGTAACTCTTTCTGGGGACAGAGGGGATGTGTCTGCAGACTGGCAATACAGATGGTGGTCACGGGTGGGGTGGGGGGGGGTGTTCAGAGAGAGTGTGTGGGTACGGGGGGGGGTGTTCAGAGAGAGTGTGTGGGTACGGGGGGGGCGAGGGGGAAGGAGGATGACAGCAGGCAGGGGAAGGAAAGTGTATCTCTCATCTCCCCACCCGGATAGGATCACATTGCTGCCTGTGGGATCCTGCTGTGTACCAATGGCATGCAGCCTTTCCTGAGCTTAGTGACCACACACAATGTCAAATTAAACTGTTCATAGACTGTACAGGAGGGGGCAGACATAACCTAACCCCTCCCCTGCCCCACCTCCCTGAGACTGGGAGCAGGGCACTGACTCCACACTGGAGACCCCCCAGATACTTTGTGCCTAACCCCCTCCCCCCACCCAACCCTCACACCAAACTCCACCTCTATTCTGCTCTCTATTCCTGTTTCCCTCGCTCTCTCCCCTCCCTCGCCACTCTCTCTACACCCATTTCTCTGTCTCGGGGAGTAAGACGGGGACAGAGACAGAGAATTTGACCAGCAGAAACTTTGCCAAAGTCAATTCAAACGCAACCCTGAGCTTTTCCACAGCCAACAGTGACATTCCAGTAAAAGGCAGGAACTGGGCAATTGGCAAATTGTCTGAATGAAATGAAATGAAAGTCCCTCTTTAAAACTGGCAGTGAGGCGGGGGGAGTGGGGGAAAGTTTGGTTACTTTGGAGAACTCGGTGAGCTGAATTACTGCCCCCAGCCCATCCCACACCCACACATGCACTCCCCTCCCCATCACCAACATATCACTAATCAGTCCATCTCACTCAGTCCCCTGTGAAAACGGTTCAACTCACTCAGTCCCAAGACTTTCAAATTTGAGATCTTCGAACCCACTTTGCAGTCCATGTGCTATTTTATTTTTAAGAGTTGTGATCACAATTGCTTTGTGGGCAAAAGCCGCAGTCCTGTGCATGAACAGCAAGATCCCACAGCAGCAGCAATGTGAACCTAACCAGGTGGGATGCTGTACTTCCTCTCCTCCCTCACTCCTGCTTCGAGCCCCATTCCCCATGGATCCAAACCTCTTCCTCCACCATCATCCTGTGTGTGGATTGGACAGCACGGTAGCATGGTGGTTAGCATAAATGCTTCACAGCTCCAGGGTCCCAGGTTCGATTCCCGGCTGGGTCACTGTCTGTGTGGAGTCTGCACGTCCTCCCCGTGTGTGCGTGGGTTTCCTCCGGGTGCTCCGGTTTCCTCCCACAGTCCAAAGATGTGCGGGTTAGGTGGATTGGCCATGCTAAATTGCCCGTAGTGTCCTTAAAAGTAAGGTTGGGGGGGGGAGTTGTTGGGTTACGGGTATAGGGTGGATACGTGGGTTTGAGTAGGGTGATCATTGCTCGGCACAACATCGAGGGCTCCCCCCACAGCCAGCCCTGCCAGTGCCCCCCCCCCACAGCCAGCACTGCCAGTGATACCCCCCACAGCCAACACTGCCAGTGCCCACCCACAGCCAGCACTGCCAGTGCTCCACCCACAGCCAACACAGCCAGTGATACCCCCCACAGCCAACACTGCCAGTGATACCCCCACAGCCAGCCCTGCCAGTGCCCCCCACCGCCACAGCCAGCACTGCCAGTGCTCCCCCATAGCCAACACTGCCAGTGATACCCCCCATAGCCAGCACTGCCAGTGCTCCCCCAACAGCCTGCACTGCCAGTGATACCCCCCACAGCCAGCACTGCCAGTGATACCCCCATAGCCAACACTGCCAGAGCCCACCCACAGCCAGCACTGCCAGTGCCCCCCACCCCCACAGCGAGCACTGCCATGATACCCCCCACAGCCAGCACTGCCAGTGATACCCCCCACACAGCCAGCACTGCCAGTGATACCCCCACAGCCAACACTGCCAGTGCTCACCCCACAGCCAGCACTGCCAGTGATACCCCCCACAGCCAGCACTGCCAGTGATACCCCCCACAGCCAGCACTGCCAGTGCCCCCCCCCCCACAGCCAGCACTGCCAGTGCCCACCGACAGCCAACACTACCAGTGATACCCTCACACAGCCAACACTGCCAGTGATACCCCCACAGCCAGCACTGCCAGTGCCCCCCACAGCCAGCACTGCCAGTGATACCCCCACAGCCAGCACTGCCAGTGATACCCCCACAGCCAGCACTGCCAGTGATACCCCCCACAGCCAGCACTGCCAGTGCTCCCTCCCCCCACAGCCAGCACTGCCAGTGATACCCCCCACAGCCAGCACTGCCAGTGATACCCCCCACAGCCAGCACTGCCAGTGATACCCCCCACAGCCAGCACTGCCAGTGCTCCCTCCCCCACAGCCAGCACTGTCCAGTGATACCCCCCACAGCCAGCACTGCCAGTGATACCCCCCACAGCCAGCACTGCCAGTGATACCCCCCACAGCCAGCTCTGCCAGTGCCCTCCCCACAGCCAGCACTGCCAGTGATACCCCCCACAGCCAGCACTGGATTGGATTGGATTTGTTTATTGTCACGTGTACCGAGGTACAGTGAAAAGTATTTTTCTGCAAGCAGCTCAACAGATCATTCAGTACATGGGAAGAAAAGGGAATTAAACAGAATTCAAGAAAATACATGAGAATACATAATAGGGCAACACAATATATACAATGTACTACATAAGCATTGGCATCGGATGAAGCATACAGGGTGTAGTGTTAATGAGGTCAGTCAATAAGAGGGTCATTTAGGAGTCTGGTGACAGTGGGGAAGAAGCTGTTTTTGAGTCTGTTCGTGCGTGTTCTCAGACTTCTGAATCTCCTGCCCGATGGAAGAAGTTGGAAAAGTGAGTAAGCCGGGTGGGAGGGATCCTTGATTATGCTGCCCGCTTTCCCCCGGCAGCGGGAGGTGTAGATGGAATCAATGGATGGGAGGCAGGTTCGTGTGATGGACTGGGCGGTATTCACGACTCTCTGAAGTTCCTTGCGGTCCTGGGCCGAGCAGTTGCCATACCAGGCTGTGATGCAGCCCGATAGGATGCTCTCTATAGTGCATCTGTAAAAGTTGGTAAGGGTTAATGTGGACATGCCGAATTTCCTTAGTTTCCTGAGGAAGTAAAGGCGTTGTTGTGCTTTCTTGGTGATAGCGTCGACATGAGTGGACCAGGACAGATTTTTGGTGATGTGCACCCCTAGGAATTTGAAACTGCTAACCATCTCTACCTGGGCTCCGTTGATGCTGACAGGGGTGTGTACGGTACTTTGCTTCCTGAAGTCGATGACCAGCTCTTTAGTTTTGCTGGCATTGAGGGAGAGATTGTTGTCGTTACACCACTCCACTAGGTTCTCTATCTCCCTCCTGTATTCGGACTCGTCGTTATTCGAGATCCGGCCCACTATGGTCGTATCGTCAGCAAACTTGTAGATGGAGTTGGAACCAAGTTTTGCCATGCAGTCGTGTGTGTACAGGGAGTAGAGTAGGGGGCTAAGTACGCAGCCTTGCGGGACCCCGGTATTGAGGACTATTGTGGAGGAGGTGTTGGTGTTCATTCTTACTGACTGTGGTCTGTTGGTCAGAAAGTCAAGGATCCAGTTGCAGAGTGGAGAGCCAAGTCCTAGGTTTTGGAGCTTTGATATGAGCTTGGCTGGGAATATGGTGTTGAAGGCGGAGCTGTAGTCAATAAATAGGAGTCTGATGTAGGAGTCCTTGTTTTCGAGATGCTCTAGGGATGAGTGTAGGGCCAGGGAAATGGCGTCTGATGTGGACCGGTTGCGACGGTATGCGAATTGAAGTGGGTCAAGGCGTTCCGGGAGTATGGAGGTGATGCGCTTCATGATCAGCCTCTCTAAGCACTTCATTACAACTGACGTCAGGGCCACCGGGCGGTAGTCATTGAGGCACGTTGCCTGGTTCTTCTTTGGTACCGGTATGATGGTGGTCTTCTTGAAGCAGGTGGGGACCTCGGAGTGGAGTAGGGATAGGTTAAAGATGTCTGTGAATACCTCTGCCAGCTGGTATGCGCAGGCTCTGAGTGCACGACCAGGGATCCCGTCCGGGCCCATCGCCTTCCGTGGGTTCACTTTCAGGAAGGCCGATCTGACTTCGGAAACTGTGATGGTGGGTATGGGTGAATTATGGGCTGCTGGGGCATTCGACAGCGGATTGTTGGTTACCTGCTCAAACCGAGCATAGAATGCATTAAGTTCATCGGGGAGGGGTGCGCTGCTGCCAGAGATACTGCTCGGCTTCGCTTTGTAGCCCGTTATGTTGCTTAGTCCTTGCCACAACCGCCGAGAGTCTGTCTGTGACTCTAGCTTAGTTTGATATTCTCTCTTGGCATCTCGGATGGCTTTGCGGAGGTCGTACCTGGATTTCTTGTATAGGACAGGGTCGTCTGCCTTGAACGCCTCAGATCTGTCCTTCAGTAGGGAGTCAATCTTGCGGTTGAGCCATGGTTTCCGGTTGGGGAACGTACGTACTGCTTTCTTTGGCACGCAGTCGTCCACACATTTGCTGATGAAGTCTGTGACGGTGGTGGCATACTCATTTAAGTTAGTCGCTGAGTTCTTAAATATGGACCAGTCCACTGTCTCCAAGCAGTCACGTAAGAGCTCTTCTGTCTCCTCGGACCAGCGCACCACAACCTTCTTAGCTGGATTCTCCCGCTTGAGTTTCTGCTGGGCCTGTGTCGCCCTGTCAGAGGGTCAGTCAGTATACAGGGCAGGAGAGTGATGATGGGCCTGTGTCGGCACTGTCAGAGGGTCAGTATACAGGGCAGGAGAGTGATGATGGGCCTGTGTCGGCACTGTCAGCGGGTCAGTATACAGGGCAGGAGAGTGATGATGGGCCTGTGTCGGCACTGTCAGCGGGTCAGTATACAGGGCAGGAGAGTGATGATGGGCCTGTGTCGGCACTGTCAGTGGGTCAGTCAGTATACAGGGCAGGAGAGTGATGATGGGCCTGTGTCGGCACTGTCAGCGGGTCAGTCAGTATACAGGGCAGGGAGAGTGATGATGGGCCTGTGTCGGCACTGTCAGCGGGTCAGTCAGTATACAGGGCAGGGGAGTGATGATGGGCCTGTGTCGGCACTGTCAGAGGGTCAGTCAGTATACAGGGCAGGAGAGTGATGATGGGCCTGTGTCGGCACTGTCAGGGGTCAGTCAGTATACAGGGCAGGAGAGTGATGATGGGCCTGTGTCGGCACTGTCAGTGGGTCAGTATACAGGGCAGGAGAGTGATGATGGGCCTGTGTCGGCACTGTCAGCGGGTCAGTATACAGGGCAGGAGAGTGATGATGGGCCTGTGTCGGCACTGTCAGGGGTCAGTATACAGGGCAGGAGAGTGATGATGGGCCTGTGTCGGCACTGTCAGGGGTCAGTCAGTATACAGGGCAGGAGAGTGATGATGGGCCTGTGTCGGCACTGTCAGAGGGTCAGTCAGTATACAGGGCAGGAGAGTGATGATGGGCCTGTGTCGGCACTGTCAGCGGGTCAGTCAGTATACAGGGCAGGAGAGTGATGATGGGCCTGTGTCGGCACTGTCAGGGGTCAGTCAGTATACAGGGCAGGAGAGTGATGATGGGCCTGTGTCGGCACTGTCAGCGGGTCAGTATACAGGGCAGGAGAGTGATGATGGGCCTGTGTCGGCACTGTCAGTGGGTCAGTCAGTATACAGGGCAGGAGAGTGATGATGGGCCTGTGTCGGCACTGTCAGTGGGTCAGTATACAGGGCAGGAGAGTGATGATGGGCCTGTGTCGGCACTGTCAGTGGGTCAGTATACAGGGCAGGAGAGTGATGATGGGCCTGTGTCGGCACTGTCAGTGGGTCAGTATACAGGGCAGGAGAGTGATGATGGGCCTGTGTCGGCACTGTCAGCGGGTCAGTCAGTATACAGGGCAGGAGAGTGATGATGGGCCTGTGTCGGCACTGTCAGAGGGTCAGTATACAGGGCAGGAGAGTGATGATGGGCCTGTGTCGGCACTGTCAGCGGGTCAGTCAGTATACAGGGCAGGAGAGTGATGATGGGCCTGTGTCGGCACTGTCAGTGGGTCAGTCAGTATACAGGGCAGGAGAGTGATGATTGGGCCTGTGTCGGCACTGTCAGCGGGTCAGTATACAGGGCAGGAGAGTGATGATGGGCCTGTGTCGGCACTGTCAGAGTGTCAGTATACAGGGCAGGGGAGTGATGATGGGCCTGTGTCGGCACTGTCAGAGGGTCAGTATACAGGGCAGGAGAGTGATGATGGGCCTGTGTCGGCACTGTCAGTGGGTCAGTCAGTATACAGGGCAGGAGAGTGATGATGGGCCTGTGTCGGCACTGTCAGTGGGTCAGTATACAGGCAGGAGAGGATGATGGGCCTGTGTCAGCACTGTCAGCGGGTCAGTATACAGGGCAGGAGAGTGATGATGGGCCTGTGTCGGCACTGTCAGTGGTCAGTCAGTATACAGGGCAGGAGAGTAGATGATTGGCCTGTGTCGGCACTGTCAGAGGTCAGTCAGTATACAGGGCAGGAGAGTGATGATGGGCCTGTGTCGGCACTGTCAGAGGGTCAGTTACAGAGGCAGGAGAGTGATGATGGGCCTGTGTCGGCACTGTCAGCGGGGTCATATACAGGGCAGGAGAGTGATGATGGGCCTGTGTCGGCACTGTCAGAGGGTCAGTATACAGGGCAGGAGAGTGATGATGGGCCTGTGTCGGCACTGTCAGCGGGTCAGTCAGTATACAGGGCAGGAGAGTGATGATGGGCCTGTGTCGGCACTGTCAGTGGGTCAGTCAGTATACAGGGCAGGAGAGTGATGATGGGCCTGTGTCGGCACTGTCAGTGGGTCAGTATACAGGGCAGGAGAGTGATGATGGGCCTGTGTCGGCACTGTCAGAGGGTCAGTATACAGGGCAGGAGAGTGATGATGGGCCTGTGTCGGCACTGTCAGCGGGTCAGTCAGTATACAGGGCAGGGAGAGTGATGATGGGCCTGTGTCGGCACTGTCAGTGGGTCAGTATACAGGGCAGGAGAGTGATGATGGGCCTGTGTCGGCACTGTCAGCGGGTCAGTCAGTACAGGGCAGGAGAGTGATGATGGGCCTGTGTCGGCACTGTCAGAGGGTCAGTAT
>NW_024055621.1:0-25942 GCF_902713615.1 Scyliorhinus canicula | reverse complement strand
TTCCAACACAGGCCCATCATCACTCTCCTGCCCTGTATACTGACTGACCCACTGACAATGCCGACACAGCCAATCATCACTCTCATGCCCTGTATACTGACCAGCTGACAGTGCCGACACTGGCCCATCATCACTCTCCTGCCCTGTATACTGACTAACCCGCTGACAGTGCCGACACAGGCCCATCATCACTCTCCTGCCCTGTATACTGACTGACCCGCTGACAGTGCCGACACAGGCCCATCATCACTCTCCTGCCCTGTATACTGACTGACCCGCTGACAGTGCCGACACAGGCCCATCATCACTCTCCTGCCCTGTATACTGACCCACTGACAGTGCCGACACAGGCCCATCATCACTCTCCTGCCCTGTATACTGACTGACCCACTGACAGTGCCGACACAGGCCCATCATCACTCTCCTGCCCTGTATACTGACTGACCCCTGACAGTGCCGACACAGGCCCATCATCACTCTCCTGCCCTGTATACTGACTGACCCGCTGACAGTGCCGACACAGGCCCATCATCACTCTCCTGCCCTGTATACTGACTGACCCGCTGACAGTGCCGACACAGGACCCATCATCACTCTCCTGCCCTGTATACTGACTGACCACTGACAGTGCCGACACAGGCCCATCATCACTCTCCTGCCCTGTATACTGACTGACCACTGACAGTGCCGACACAGGCCCATCATCACTCTCCTGCCCTGTATACTGATCCTCTGACAGTGCCGACACAGTCCCATCATCACTCTCCTGCCCTGGATACTGACCTTCTGACAGTGCCGACACAGGCCCATCATCACTCTCCTGCCCTGTATACTGACTGACCCGCTGACAGTGCCGACACATGCCCATCATCACTCCCCAGCCCTGTATACTGACCCGCTGACAGTGCCGACACAGGCACATCATCACTCCCCTGCCCTGTATAATGACTGACCCTCAGACAGTGCCGACAAAGTCCCCTCATCACTCCCCTGCCCAGAATACTGACCCGCTGACAGTGCCGACACAGGCTCATCATCACTCTCCTGCCCTGTATACTGACTGACCCGCTGACAGTGCCGACACAGGCCCATCATCACTCCCCTGCCCTGTATACTGACTGACACTCTGACAGTGCCGACACAGGCCCATCATCACTCTCCTGCCCTGTATACTGACCCTCTGACAGTGCCGACACAGGCCCACCATCACTCCGCTGCCCTGTATACTAACTGACCATCTGACAGTGCCGACACAGACCCATCATCACTCTCCTACCCTGTTTACTGACCCACTGACAGTGCCGACACAGGCCCACCATCACTCTCCTGCCCTGTATACTGACTGACCCACTGACAGTGCCGACACAGGCCAATCATCACTCTCCTACCCTGTATACTGACCCACTGACAGTGCCGACACAGGCCCATCATCACTCCCCTGCCCTGTATACTGACTGACCCGCTGACAGTGCCGACACAGGCCCATCATCACTCCCCTGCCCTGTATACTGACCCTCTGACAGTGCCGACACAGGCCCATCATCACTCCCCTGCCCTGTATACTGACTGACCCGCAGACAGTGCCGACACAGGCCCATCATCACTCTCCTGCCCTGTATACTGACCCTCTGACAGTGCCAACACAGGCCCATCATCACTCTCCTGCCCTGTATACTGACCTTCTGACAGTGCCGACACAGACCCATCATCACTCTCCTGCCCTGTATACTGACTGACCCTCTGACAGAGCCGACACAGGCCCATCATCGCTCTCCTGCCCTGTTACTGACTGACCCGCTGACAGTGCCGACACAGGCCCATCATCACTCTCCTGCCCTGTATACTGACCCGCTGACAGTGCCGACACAGGCACATCATCACTCTCCTGCCCTGTATACTGACTGACCCGCTGACAGTGCCGACAGAGGCCCATCATCACTCTCCTGCCCTGTATACTGACTGACCCGCTGACAGTGCCGACACAGGCCCATCATCACTCTCCTGCCCTGTAAACTGACCCGCTGACAGTGCCGACACAGGCACATCATCACTCCCCTGCCCTGTATACTGACTGACCCTCTGACAGTGCCGACAAAGTCCCATCATCACTCTCCTGCCCTGTATACTGACTGACCCACTGACAGTGCCGACACAGGCCCATCATCACTCCCCTGCCCTGTATACTGATCCACTGACAGTGCCGACACAGGCCCATCATCACTCTCCTGCCCTGTATACTGACTGACCCTCTGACAGTGCCGACACAGGCCCAGCAGAAACTCAAGCGGGAGAATCCAGCTAAGAAGGTTGTGGTGCGCTGGTCCGAGGAGACAGAAGAGCTCTTACGTGACTGCTTGGAGACAGTGGACTGGTCCATATTTAAGAACTCAGCGACTAACTTAAATGAGTATGCCACCACCGTCACAGACTTCATCAGCAAATGTGTGGACGACTGCGTGCCAAAGAAAGCAGTACGTACGTTCCCCAACCGGAAACCATGGCTCAACCGCAAGATTGACTCCCTACTGAAGGACAGATCTGAGGCGTTCAAGGCAGACGACCCTGTCCTATACAAGAAATCCAGGTACGACCTCCGCAAAGCCATCCGAGATGCCAAGAGAGAATATCAAACCAAGCTAGAGTCACAGACAGACTCTCGGCGGTTGTGGCAAGGACTAAGCAACATAACGGGCTACAAAGCGAAGCCGAGCAGTATCTCTGGCAGCAGCGCACCCCTCCCCGATGAACTTAATGCATTCTATGCTCGGTTTGAGCAGGTAACCAACAATCCGCTGTCGAATGCCCCAGCAGCCCATAATTCACCCATACCCACCATCACAGTTTCCGAAGTCAGATCGGCCTTCCTGAAAGTGAACCCACGGAAGGCGATGGGCCCGGACGGGATCCCTGGTCGTGCACTCAGAGCCTGCGCATACCAGCTGGCAGAGGTATTCACAGACATCTTTAACCTATCCCTACTCCACTCCGAGGTCCCCACCTGCTTCAAGAAGACCACCATCATACCGGTACCAAAGAAGAACCAGGCAACGTGCCTCAATGACTACCGCCCGGTGGCCCTGACGTCAGTTGTAATGAAGTGCTTCGAGAGGCTGATCATGAAGCGCATCACCTCCATACTCCCGGAACGCCTTGACCCACTTCAATTCGCATACCGTCGCAACCGGTCCACATCAGACGCCATTTCCCTGGCCCTACACTCATCCCTAGAGCATCTCGAAAACAAGGACTCCTACATCAGACTCCTATTTATTGACTACAGCTCCGCCTTCAACACCATATTCCCAGCCAAGCTCATATCAAAGCTCCAAAACCTAGGACTTGGCTCTCCACTCTGCAACTGGATCCTTGACTTTCTGACCAACAGACCACAGTCAGTAAGAATGAACACCAACACCTCCTCCACAATAGTCCTCAATACCGGGGTCCCGCAAGGCTGCGTACTTAGCCCCCTACTCTACTCCCTGTACACACACGACTGCGTGGCAAAACTTGGTTCCAACTCCATCTACAAGTTTGCTGACGATACGACCATAGTGGGCCGGATCTCGAATAACGACGATCTCTCCCTCAATGCCAGCAAAACTAAAGAGCTGGTCATCGACTTCAGGAAGCAAAGTACCGTACACACCCCTGTCAGCATCAACGGAGCCGAGGTAGAGATGGTTAGCAGTTTCAAATTCCTAGGGGTGCACATCACCAAAAATCTGTCCTGGTCCACTCATGTCGACGCTATCACCAAGAAAGCACAACAACGCCTTTACTTCCTCAGGAAACTAAGGAAATTCGGCATGTCCACATTAACCCTTACCAACTTTTACAGATGCACTATAGAGAGCATCCTATCGGGCTGCATCACAGCCTGGTATGGCAACTGCTCGGCCCAGGACCGCAAGGAACTTCAGAGAGTCGTGAATACCGCCCAGTCCATCACACGAACCTGCCTCCCATCCATTGATTCCATCTACACCTCCCGCTGCCGGGGGAAAGCGGGCAGCATAATCAAGGATCCCTCCCACCCGGCTTACTCACTTTTCCAACTTCTTCCATCGGGCAGGAGATTCAGAAGTCTGAGAACACGCACGAACAGACTCAAAAACAGCTTCTTCCCCACTGTCACCAGACTCCTAAATGACCCTCTTATGGACTGAACTCATTAACACTACACCCTGTCTGCTTCATCCGATGCCAATGCTTATGTAGTACATTGTATACCTTGAGTTGCCCTATTATGTTTTCTCATGTATATTCTTGAATTCTATTTAATTCCCTTTTCTTCCCATGTACTGAATGATCTGTTGAGCTGCTTGCAGAAAAATACTTTTCACTGTACCTCGGTACACGTGACAATAAACAAATACAATCCAGTCCAGTGCTGGCTGGGGGGGGAGGGAGCACTGGCAGTGCTGGCTGTGGGGGGTGGGGGCACTGGCAGTGCTGGCTGTGGGGGGTATCACTGGCGGTGCTGGCTGTGGGGTATCACTGGCAGTGCTGGCTGTGGGGGTATCACTGGCAGTGCTGGCTGTGGAGGGCACTGGCAGTGCTGGCTGTGGGGGGTATCACTGGCAGTGCTGGCTGTGGGAGTATCACTGGCAGTGCTGGCTGTGGGGGGTGGGGGCACTGGCAGTGTTGGCTGTGGGGGGTATCACTGGCAGTGCTGGCTGTGGGGGGGGGTATCACTGGCAGTGTTGGCTGTGGGGGGTATCACTGGCAGGGCTGGCTGTGGGGGTATCACTGGCAGTGTTGGCTGTGGGGGGTATCACTGGCAGTGCTGGCTGTGGGGGGTATAACTGGCAGTGCTGGCTGTGGGGGTATCACTGGCAGTGTTAGCTGTGGGGGGTATCACTGGCAGTGCTGGCTGTGGGGGGTATCACTGGCAGTGCTGGCTGTGGGGGGTATCACTGGCAGTGCTGGCTGTGTGGGGGAGCACTGGCAGTGTTGGCTGTGGGGGGGGTGCACTTGCCGGGCTGGCTGTGGGGGGTATCACTGGCAGTGCTGGCTGTGGGGGGTATCACTGGCAGTGCTGGCTGTGGGGGGCACTGGCAGTGCTGGCTGTGGGGGGTATCACTGGCAGTGCTGGCTGTGGGAGTAGCACTGGCAGTGCTGGCTGTGGGGGGGTATCACTGGCAGTGTTGGATGTGGGGGGAGCACTGGCAGTGCTGGCTGTGTGGGGGAGCACTGGCAGTGCTGGCTGTGGGGGGTATCACTGGCAGTGCTGGCTGTGGGGGGTATCACTGGCAGTGTTGGCTGTGGGGGGTATCACTGGCAGTGCTGGCTGTGGGAGTAGCACTGGCAGTGCTGGCTGTGGGGGGCCCTGGCAGTGCTGGCTGTGGGGTGTATCACTGGCAGTGCTGGCTGTGGGGGGTATCACTGGCAGTGTTGGCTGTGGGAGTAGCACTGGCAGTGTTGGCTGTGGGGGAGCACTGGCAGTGTTGGCTGAGTGGGGTATCACTGGCAGGGCTGGCTGTGGGGGGAGCACTGGCAGTGTTGGCTGTGGGGGGTATCACTGGCAGTGCTGGCTGTGGGGGGAGCACTGGCAGTGCTGGCTGTGTGGGGTATCACTGGCAGTGCTGGCTGTGGGGGGAGCACTGGCAGCGCTGGCTGTGGGGTATCACTGGTAGTGTTGGCTGTGGGGGGCACTGGCAGTGCTGGCTGGGGGGGCACTGGCAGTGCTGGCTGGGGGGGCACTGGCAGTGCTGGCTGTGTGGGGATTGATCACTGGCAGTGCTGGCTGTGGGGGGTATCACTGGCAGTGCTGGCTGTGGAGGGGCACTGGCAGCGCTGGCTGTGGGGGTATCACTGGCAGTGCTGGCTGTGGGGGGTATCACTGGCAGTGCTGGCTTTGGGGGGTATCACTGGCAGTGCTGGCTGTGGGGGGGGGGCACTGGCAGTGTTGGCTGTGTGGGTTATCACTGGCAGTGTTGGCTGTGGGGGGTATCACTGGCAGTGTTGGCTGTGGGGGGTATCACTGGCAGTGCTGGCTGTGTTGGTATCACTGGCAGTGCTGGCTGTGGGGGGGCACTGGCAGTGTTGGCTGTGGGGATATCACTGGCAGTGCTGGCTGTGGGGGGTATCACTGGCAGTGTTGGCTGTGTGGGTTATCACTGGCAGTGTTGGCTGTGGGGGGGGGGCACTGGCAGTGCTGGCTGTGGGGGGTATCACTGGCAGTGCTGGCTGTGGGGGTACCACTGGCAGTGTCGGCTGTGGGGGGTATCACTGGCAGTGTTGGCTGTGGGGGGTATCACTGGCAGTGTTGGCTGTGGGGGGGCACTGGCAGTGCTGGCTGTGGGGGTACCACTGGCAGTGCCGTCTGTGGGGGGTATCACTGGCAGTGCTGGCTGTGGGGGGTATCACTGGCAGTGTTGGCTGTGGGGGGGGAGGCACTGGCAGTGTTGGCTGTGGGGGGTATCACTGGCAGTGCTGGCTGTGGGGGGTATCACTGGCAGTGCTGGCTGTGGGGGTATCACTGGCAGTGTTGGCTGTGGGGGTATCACTGGCAGTGTTGGCTGTGGGGGGGCACCTGGTCCTTACGGGACAGTCCGGCAACCTCGCTATCAGCTGATTGACCCTCCGCTGCTCCCCCTCTCTGCCAACTATATCCTTTCTTAGTTAGGGAGACAGAAACGGTACACAGTACTCCAGGTGATGTCTCACCAAGGCCTTGTATAACTGCAGTAAGACATCTGTCAATCTGAACTCAAATCCTTCTTGCAATGAAGGCCAACATCATATCCCAACATCTCACTGTTTAAATACCACTCTTACTTCAGTTTATTTTACACCAACCGGTACAACTGACAGAAAAGCCTCAGTGTGAGTGGCACGGGGCACAATGGTTAGCACAGCTGCCTACGGCACTGAGGACACAATGGCCGTGAACAGACATAAAATGGCCACCGTGAACTGACATAAAATGGCCGCTGTGCACTGACCTAAAATGGCCGCCGTGAACAGACATAAAATAGCCGCCGTGAACTGACATAAAATGGCCGCCGTGAACAGACATAAAATGGCCACCGTGAACTGACTTAAAATGGCCGCTGTGAACTGACATAAAATGGCCGCTGTGAACTGACATAAAATGGCCGCCGTGAACTGACATAAAATAGCCGCCGTGAACTGACATAAAATAGCCGCCGTGAACAGACATAAAATGGCCGCAGTGAACTGACTTAAAATGGCCGCTGTGAACTGACATAAAATGGCCGCTGTGTACTGACATAAAATAGCCGCCGTGAACTGACATAAAATGGCCGCCGTGAACTGACATAAAATGGCCGCTGTCAACTGACCTAATATGGCCGCTGTGAAATGACCTAAAATGGCCACTGTGTACTGACCTAAAATGGCAACTGTGCACTGACCTAAAATGGCCGCTGTGAACTGACCTAAAATGGCCGCTGTGTACTGACCTAAAATGGCCGCTGTGTACTGACCTAAAATGGCCGCTGTGTACTGACCTAAAATGGCCGCTGTGTACTGACCTAAAATGGCCACTGTGTACTGACCTAAAATGGCCGCTGTGTACTGACCTAAAATGGCCGCTGTGTACTGATCTAAAATGGCCACTGTGAACTGACCTAAAATGGCTGCTGTGTACTGACCTAAAATGGCCACTGTGTAACTGACTAAAATGGCCGCTGTGTACTGACCTAAAATGGCCCGCTGGTACTGACCTAAAATGGCCGCTGTGTACTGACCTAAAATGGCCCTGTGTACAGACCTAAAAATGGCCACTGTGTACTGACCTAAAATGGCCGCTGTGTACTGACCTAAAATGGCCGCTGTGTACTGACCTAAAATGGCCGCTGTGTACTGATCTAAAATGGCCACTGTGTACTGACCTAAAATGGCCGCTGTGAACTGACATAAAATGGCCGCTGTGTACTGACATAAAATAGCCGCCGTGAACTGACATAAAATGGCCGCCGTGAACTGACATAAAATGGCCGCCGTCAACTGACCTAATATGGCCGCTGTGAAATGACCTAAAATGGCCACTGTGTACTGACCTAAAATGGCAACTGTGCACTGACCTAAAATGGCCGCTGTGAACTGACCTAAAATGGCCGCTGTGTACTGACCTAAAATGGCCGCTGTGTACTGACCTAAAATGGCCGCTGTGTACTGACCTAAAATGGCCGCTGTGTACTGACCTAAAATGGCCACTGTGTACTGACCTAAAATGGCCGCTGTGTACTGACCTAAAATGGCCGCTGTGTACTGATCTAAAATGGCCACTGTGAACTGACCTAAAATGGCCGCTGTGTACTGACCTAAAATGGCCGCTGTGTACTGACCTAAAATGGCCGCTGTGTACTGACCTAAAATGGCCGCTGTGCACTGACCTAAAATGGCCGCTGTGCACTGACCTAAAATGGCCACTGTGTACTGACCTAAAATGGCCACTGTGTACTGACCTAAAATGGCCGCTGTGTACTGACCTAAAATGGCCGCTGTGTACTGGCCTAAAATGGCCACTGTGTACTGACCTAAAATGGCCACTGTGTACTGACCTAAAATGGCCGCTGTGTACTGGCCTAAAATGGCCGCTGTGAACTGTCATAAACTGGTGGGAAACAAGAAGAAGAGGGATCACATCCCAGATCGCCCAGAATGGGCATCACGGAGGGTCTGCGGGGAGAGAGGAGAAGGATGGCGGAAAGGGGGCCTGGGGGAGGGGGTGAAGCGTTAGGTAAAGGGGGGTGGGGTGGAGGGGAAGGGTTAGGGAAAGGGGGCCTGGGGGAGGGGAAGGGTTAGGGAAAGGGGGGTGGGGTAGAGGGGAAGTGTTAGGGAAAGGGGGGCTGGGGGTGGGGGGAAGGGTTAGTGAAAGGGGGGCTGGGGGGAGAGGGGAAGGGTTAGGGAAAGGGGGGCTGGGGGGAGAGGGGAAGGGTTAGGGAAAGGGGGGCTGGGGGGAGGGGAAGGGTTAGGGAAAGGGGGGCTGGGGGGGAGGGGAAGGGTTAGGGAAAGGGGGGCTGGGGGGAGAGGGGAAGGGTTAGGGAAAGGGGGGCTGGGGGGAGGGGAAGGGTTAGGGAAATGGGGGCTGGGGGGGAAGCGTTGGTTAAGAATCCTTTCTCACAGCACATGGAAGTTGTGAATCTTCAAGACTCTCAGTCTAATGTAGTTAAAAAACAACTGCATCATTTGATCATCAATCCATTTCCCAACCCTAAATACATCTCACACATTTCCATAATGCAGGAATATCTCCATCAAAACTTCTAATCAGTTCCCCATATACTTATTAACACTCACCTGTATGAAGTAAATTCCACTGACAGATTCCGAATGCTGCACAGAAAAATGACTGGTTATTTTAAACTTTGAACCTGAACTATTTTAACTTGTCCATCAGCCGTATTGTACAGAAATGGTGTCCCTGGGGGATGATAGATTCTTAGCAAGATTGAAACATTGAGGAACCCCACGTACTGCATTTGACAACATTTGTGGCACTTCCAAAATCTGCGATACATTGCTGTCTGTATTGTGTGAATCCAGCTGGGAAATATCTGGACAGTTTAAACTTCCACTCTTTCTGTATTCTCATCATTTATAAAGAACACAGTTCTCTCCTTTTTTAGTCTAAAGTACATCATTTTATATTTCCCTACACTGAAATGCATCCACCAGTTCAGTCTTCTCCCAAATATTAATATCTCTCTGCAATTGTTTTCAGCAATGTTGCTAACAATGCTGTCTAATGTGTGGTGTCATTGGCAAACTGTAATGTGCAGCATTCTATCAAATTGCCTTAAAGGGCTAATGTACACAGCAAAACTGTGTGTGTGTGCACACGCACACATGTGTCTATGTCGGAGCGGATGTGTGTGTCCGCATGTACCTGTACACGTGTATGTATCTGTCAGTGTGTGCACACGCATGTGTTTGTGTGTGAAAAACTAATCCCACTGTTCCACTCTCTCCTCATAACCCTGGATTAATACAAACTAATCTCACTGCCCCGTCCTCTCCACATATCCCTGTATCAATCCCAAACTAATCCCACTGTTCCACTCTCTCCTCATAACCCTGGATTAATATAAACTAATCCCACTGTCCCGCTCCTCCCATATCCCTGTATCAATCCCAAACTAATCCCACTGTTCCACTCTCTCCTCATAACCCTGGATTAATACAAACTAATCTCACTGCCCCGTCCTCACCACATATCCCTGTATCAATCCCAAACTAATCCCACTGTCCCGCTCTTCCCATAGCTCTGTATCAATCCCAAACTAATCCCACTGTCCCGCTCCTCCCATAGCCCTGTATCAATCCCAATAAAATCCCACTGTCCCACTCTCCCCATAGCCCTGTATCAATCCCCAATCTAATCCCACTGTCCCACTCTCTCCCCATAACCCTGTATCAATCCCCAAACTAATCCCACTGCCCCACTCTCTCCCCATATCACTGTATCAAGCCCAATCTAATCCCACTGTCCCGCTCTCCCCATAGCCCTGTATCAATCCAAATCTAATCCCACTGTCCCGCTCTTCCCATAGCCCTGTATCAATCCCCAAACTAATCCCACTGTTCCACTCTCTCCACATAGCCCTGTATCAATCCCCAAACTAATCCCACTGCCCCACTCTCTCCCCATAGCCCTGTATCAATCCCAATCTAATCCCACTTCCCCACTCTCTCCCCAGAGCCCTGTATCAATCCCCAAACTAATCCCACTGCCCCACTCTCTCCCCATAGCCCTGTATCAATCCTAAACTAATCCCACTGCCACACTCTCTCCCATAGCCCTGAATCAATCCCAAACTAATCCCACTGCCCCACTCTCTCCTCATAGCCCTGTATCAATCCCCAAACTAATTCCATTGCTCCACTCTCTCCTCATAGACTTGTATCAACCCCCAAACTAATCCCACTGCCCCGCTCTCTCCCCATAGCCCTATATCAATCCCCAAACTAATCCCACGGCCCCACTCTCACCCCATAGCCCTGTATCAATCCCCAAACAAATTCCATTGCCCCACTCTCTCCCCATAGCCCTGTATCAATCCCCAAACTAACCCCACTGCCCCACTCTCTCCCCATTGCCCTGTATCAATCCCCAAACTAATCCCACTGCCCCACTCTCTCCCCATAGCCCTGAATCAATCCCAAACTAATTCCATTGCTCCACTCTCTCCTCATAGCCCTGTATCAATCCCCAAACTAATCCCACTGCCCCGCTCTCTCCCCATAGCCCTGTATCAATCCCCAAACTAATCCCACTGCCCCACTCTCACCCCATAGCCCTGTATAAATACCCAAACAAATTCCATTGCCCCACTCTCTCCCCATAGCCCTGTATCAATCCCCAAACTAATCCCACTGCCCCACTCTCTCCCCATAGCCCTGTATCAATCCCAATCTAATCCCACTGCCCCACTCTCTCCCCAGAGCCCTGTATCAATCCCCAAACTAATCCCACTGCCCCACTCTCTCCCCATAGCCCTGTATCAATCCTAAACTAATCCCACTGCCCCACTCTCTCCCATAGCCCTGAATCAATCCCAAACTAATCCCACTGCCCCACTCTCTCCTCATAGCCCTGTATCAATCACCAAACTAATTCCATTGCTCCACTGTCTCCTCATAGACCTGTATCAATCCCCAAACTAATCCCACTGCCCCGCTCTCTCCCCAGAGCCCTGTATCAATCCCCAAACTAGTCCCACTGCCCCACTCTCACCCCATAGCCCTGTATCAATCCCCAAACAAATTCCATTGCCCCACTCTCTCCCCATAGCCCTGTATCAAACCCCAAACTAACCCCACTGCCCCACTCTCTCCCCATAGCCCTGTATCAATCCCCAAACTAATCCTACTGCCCCACTCTCTCCCCATAGCCCTGTATCAATCCCCAAACTAATCCCACTACCCCACTCTCTCCCCATAGACCTGTATCAATCCCCAAACTAATCCCACTGTCCCACTATCTCCCCATACCCCTGTATCAATCCCAAACTAATCCCACTGCCCCGCTCTCTCCCCATAGCCCTGTATCAATCCCCAAACTAATTCCACTGCCCCACTCTCTCCCCATAGCCCTGTATCAATCCCCAAACTAATCCCACTGCCCCACTCTCTCCCCATAGAACTTTATCAATTACTAAACTAATCCCACTGCCCCACTCTCTCCCCATAGCCCTCTATCAACCCCAAACTAATCCCACTGTCCCCGCTCTCTCCCCATAGCCCTGTATCAATCCCCAAACTAATTCCACTGCCCCACTGTGATGATCGGAATACCTTGCCCCTTTAAGAGGCTTGTGATGATCGGAATACCTTGCCCCTTTAAGAGGCTTGTGATGATCGGAATACCTTGCCCCTTTAAGAGGCTTGTGATGATCGGAATACATTGCCCCTTTAAGAGGCTTGTGATGATCGGAATACCCTTGCCCTTATAGAGGGCTTGTGATGATCGGAATACACTTGCCCCTTAAGAGGCTTGTGATGATCGGACTACCTTGCCCCTTTAAGAGGCTTGTGATGATCGGACTACCTTGCCCCTTTAAGAGGCTTGTGATGATCGGAAACCTGCCCCTTAGAGGCTGTGATGATCGGAATACCTTGCCCCTTTATGAGGCTTGTGATGATCGGAATACCTTGCCCCTTTAAGAGGCTTGTGATGATCGGAATACCCTGCCCCTTTAAGAGGCTTGTGATGATCGGAATACCTTGCCCCTTTAAGAGGCTTGTGATGATCGGAATACCTGCCCCTTTAAGAGGCTTGTGATGATCGGAATACCTTGCCCCTTTATGAGGCTTGTGATGATCGGAATACCTTGCCCCTTAAGAGGCTTGTGATGACCGGAATACCTTGCCCCTTTATGAGGCTTGTGATGATCGGAATACCTTGCCCCTTTAAGAGGCTTGTGATGACCGGAATACCTTGCCCCTTTAAGAGGCTTGTGATGATCGGAATACCTTGCCCCTTTAAGAGGCTTGTGATGATCGGAATACCTTGCCCCTTTAAGAGGCTTGTGATGATCGGAATACCTTGCCCCTTTATGAGGCTTGGAACCCTGGGGGCCTCCGCCTCTGGCTACGCCCCCTGGGAAACAGTAATTAAGATGAGACTCCATTGTGCGAGCACACTTCTCATGGAGGCTGCCATTGTTTACTGCTTATTAAAGCCTTTGATTACTGACCTAACTTTCCTGTCGTAATTGAGAGTGCCTCAGAGAGAGAGAGGGAGAGAGAGAGAGAAGGAGAGAGAGAGAGAGGGATAGAGAGAGAAAGAGGGATAGAGAGAGAGAGAGAGCGGGATAGAGAGAGAGAGAGAAGGAGAGAGAGAGAGAGAGGATAGAGAGAGAGAGAAGGAGAGAGAGAGAGAGGGATAGAGAGAGAGGGATAGAGAGAGAGAGAGAAGGAGAGAGAGAGAGAGAGAGAGGGATAGAGGGATAGAGGGATAGAGAGAGAGAGAGAGATAGAGAGAGAGAGAGGGTGAGGGAGAGACTGAAAGACAGAAAGGCAGGGATGGAGGGAGAAAGAGAGAGAGGGATAGAGAGAGAGAGAGGGTGAGGGAGAGACTGAAAGACAGAAAGGCAGGGCCGGAGGGAGAGAGAGAGAGAGAGGGATAGAGAGAGAGAGAGGGTGAGAGAGAGGGGTGAGGGAGAGACTGAAAGACAGAAAGGCAGGGCCGGAGGGAGAGAGAGGGAGAGAGGGATAGAGAGAGAGGATGAGGGAGAGACTGAAAGACAGAAATGCAGGGCCGGAGGAGTGAGAGAGGGTGAGGGAGAGACTGAAAGACAGAAAGGCAGGGCCGGAGGGAGAGAGAGGAGGGATACAGAGAGAGAGAGGGTGAGAGAGAGGGTGAGGGAGAGGGTGAGGGAGAGACTGAAAGACAGAAAGGCAGGGCCGGAGAGAGAGAGAGAGAAAGAGAGAGGGTGAGGGAGAGACTGAAAGACAGAAACGCAGGGCCGGAGGGAGAGAGAGAGAGGGATAGAGAGTGAGAGAGAGGGTGAGAGAGAGGGTGAGGGAGAGACTGAAAGACAGAAAGGCAGGGCCGGAGGGAGAGAGAGAGAGAGAGAGTTATAGAGAGAGAGAGGGGGATAGAGAGAGAGAGATAGAGAGAGGGTGAGGGAGAGACTGAAAGACAGAAAAGCAGGGCCGGAGGGAGGGAGAGAGAGAGAGGGATAGAGAGAGAGAGAGAGGGATAGAGAGAGAGACTGAAAGACAGAAAGGCAGGGATGGAGGGAGAAAGAGAGTGAGGGATAGAGAGAGAGAGAGGGTGAGGGAGAGACTGAAAGACAGAAAGGCAGGGCCGGAGGGAGAGAGAGAGAGGGATAGAGAGAGTGAGGGAGAGACTGAAAGACAGAAAGGCAGGGCCGGAGGGAGAGAGAGAGAGGGATAGAGAGAGAGAGAGGGTGAGGGAGCGGGTGAGGGAGAGACTGAAAGACAGAAATGCAGGGCCGGAGAGAGAGAGAGAGAGGGATAGAGAGAGAGAGAGGGTGAGGGAGAGACTGAAAGACAGAAAGGCAGGGCCGGAGGGAGAGAGAGAGAGGGATAGAGAGAGAGAGAGGGTGAGGGAGAGGGTGAGGGAGAGACTGAAAGACAGAAAGGCAGGGCCGGAGGGAGAGAGAGGGAGAGAGGGATAGAGAGAGAGGGCGAGGGAGAGACTGAAAGACAGAAAGGCAGGGCCGGAGGGAGAGAGAGAGAGAGAGTTATAGAGAGAGAGAGGGGGATAGAGAGAGAGAGATAGAGAGAGGGTGAGGGAGAGACTGAAAGACAGAAAAGCAGGGCCGGAGGGAGGGAGAGAGAGAGAGAGGGATAGAGAGAGAGAGAGAGGGTGAGGGAGAGACTGAAAGACAGAAAGGCAGGGATGGAGGGAGAAAGAGAGAGAGGGATAGAGAGAGAGAGAGGGTGAGGGAGAGACTGAAAGACAGAAAGGCAGGGACGGAGGGAGAGAGAGAGAGGGATAGAGAGAGAGAGAAGGTGAGGGAGAGGGTGAGTGAGAGACTGAAAGACAGAAAGGCAGGGCCGGAGGAGAGAGAGGGAGAGAGGGATAGAGAGAGAGGGTGAGGGAGAGACTGAAAGACAGAAAGGCAGGGCCGGAGGGAGAGAGAGAGAGAGAGGGATAGAGAGAGAGAGAGAGGGTGAGAGAGAGGGTGAGGGAGAGGGTGAGGGAGAGACTGAAAGACAGAAAGGCAGGGCCGGAGAGAGAGAGAGAGAGAGGGATAGGGAGAGAGAGAGGGTGAGGGAGAGACTGAAAGACAGAAAGGCAGGGACGGAGGGAGAGAGAGAGAGGGATAGAGAGAGAGAGAGGGTGAGGGAGAGGGTGAGTGAGAGACTGAAAGACAGAAAGGCAGGGCCGGAGGGAGAGAGAGGGAGAGAGGGATAGAGAGAGAGGGTGAGGGAGAGACTGAAAGACAGAAAGGCAGGGCCGGAGGGAGAGAGAGAGAGAGAGGGATAGAGAGAGAGAGAGGGTGAGAGAGAGGGTGAGGGAGAGGGTGAGTGAGAGACTGAAAGACAGAAAGGCAGGGCCGGAGGGAGAGAGAGAGAGAGAGTTATAGAGAGAGAGAGGGGGATAGAGAGAGAGAGATAGAGAGAGGGTGAGGGAGAGACTGAAAGACAGAAAAGCAGGGCCGGAGGGAGGGAGAGAGAGAGAGGGATAGAGAGAGAGAGAGGGTGAGGGAGAGACTGAAAGACTGAAAGGCCGGGCCGGAGGGAGGGAGAGAGAGAGAGGGATAGAGTGAGAGAGAGAGAGGGAGAGAGGGTGAGGGAGAGACTGAAAGACAGAAAGGCAGGGACGGAGGGAGAGAGAGAGAGAGAGGGATAGAGAGGGAGAGGGTGAGGGAGAGACTGAAAGACAGAAAGGCAGGGCCGGAGGGAGGGAGAGAGAGGGATAGAGAGAGAGAGAGAGAGAGAGAGGGATAGAGTGAGAGAGAGAGGGAGAGAGGGCGAGGGAGAGACTGAAAGACAGAAAGGCAGGGACGGAGGGAGAGAGAGAGAGAGAGGGATAGAGAGAGAGAGAGGGTGAGGGAGAGACTGAAAGACAGAAAGGCAGGGACGGAGGGAGAGAGAGAGAGAGAGATAGAGAGAGAGAGAGGGTGAGGGAGAGACTGAAAGACAGAAAGGCAGGGCCGGAGGGAGGGAGAGAGAGAAAGAGAGGGTGAGGGAGAGACAGAAATGCAGGGACGGTGGGAGGGAGAGAGAGAGAGAGAGAGGGATAGAGAGAGAGAGAGGGTGTGGGAGAGACTGAAAGACAGAAAGGCAGGGCCGGAGGGATAGAGAGAGAGAGGGATAGAGAGAGAGAGGGTGAGGGAGAGACTGAAAGGCAGGGCCGGAGGGAGGGAGAGAGAGAGGGGTAGAGAGATAGAGAGGGTGAGGGAGAGACTGAAAGGCAGGGCCGGAGGGAGGAGAGAGAGAGAGGGATAGAGAGAGAGAGAGGGTGAGGGAGAGACTGAAAGGCAGGGCCGGAGGGAGGGAGAGAGAGAGGGATAGAGAGATAGAGAGGGTGAGGGAGAGACTGAAAGACAGTGTGGTGAGATAACCACTGTAGTTATGTGTACTGCAGTAGGGGGATGTATGCCTGTACCTGTAATACAGGTTCCTCCGGTCAGCCCCTGCCGGCTAGCTCCGCCCACAGGGAGCTTATGTATAAATGTATGAGAGCTGCTCAGACCCTTAGTCTACTGTTGCAGATGGAGGGACAACATCGTACAGCAATAAAGCCTCTATTGTACTAGTCTCTCGGCTTTGAGTATAATTGTTAGCGCTACAATTTATTGCTGTACGATTTCCCAGTCACCATGGACATCAGAGTCAAGCCTGACCGTCTGCAGCTGGATCCGCATTCGCCTCACGCCAGAAAAGACTTTGATCACTGGCTCGCAGTCTTCGAGGCCTACATCTCTTCAGCAGACCCTCCCCCGACGGAGGCTCAGAAAAAGCAACTCCTGTACTCCAGACTTAGCTCCAGCGTCTTTCCGCTCATTCGAGATGCGACCGACTACACCGCAGCTATGGAACTGCTCAAGGAGAACTATGCACCATCGGCGAACACCCTGTTTGCGAGGCATCAACTTTCTACTCGCGTCCAGCAGCCGGGTGAGTCGATTGAGGACTTCTGGAGGGCCCTTATACCTCTGGTACGAGACTGCGACTGCCGGGCCCTCACAGCCACGGAACATTCTGATTTACTCATGCGCGATGCCTTCGTTACAGGCATTGCATCGGACCCCATCCGGCAACGACTGCTGGAAGGGGTCGCCCCCGACCTCGCGGCCGCAAAGGCCCTGGCGCTCTCCATGACGGCCGCCTCCCGTAGTGCGCACACTTACTCCGCTAGCCACTCGGCCCACCCGTCCTACCCCTCGTGGGCCCCGCAAACGGCTCCCCACTCCGCTAGCCACTCGGCCCACCCGTTCTACCCCTCGTGGACCCCGCAAACGGCTCCCCAGGCCCATCCGTCCTACCCCTCGTGGACCCCGCAAACGGCCCCCCCAGCAGCCGCCCCCGCGCACTATGCCTGCGCTGCCCGCCGCACCGCACCCCCTGGGGGTCCCCACTGTTACTTCTGCGGCCAACAGAAGCACCCTCGCCAACGCTGCCCGGCCCACACAGCGACCTGCAAAGCTTGTGGAAAGAAAGGCCACTTTGCAGCGGTGTGTCAGTCCAGGACGGTCGCCGCTATCGCGCCGCCGGTCCCCACGCCTCAGCCGCTCCCTCAATGGGCCCCGCCATCCGCTTCCCCCGACCCCACGTGCGATCAGTGGGCGCCGCCATCTTTTGCCGCCCCCGCCACGTGCGCCCTATGGGCGCCGCCATCTTCATCCACCACAGCCATGTGCGTTCCATGGGCGCCGCCATTTTGTTCCGACCCCATAACGTGCGCTCCATGGACGCCGCCATTTTACCCACAGGTACTGCGGATGCCGCCATCTCGTCTCCAGGGGCCGCCATCACGGGACACGGGTCGCTACCGCTCCTCGTCAGACTCATCTGACTCAACCGCCGACCAACCACTGCTCGCCTCCGTTACGCTCGACCAGTCCCGTCCTCGCAACCTGGCACCCTCTTCCACATCGGTGCTGGTCAACGGCCATGTGACCTCCTGCCTCATCGACTCCGGGAGCACCGAGAGCTTCGTCCACCCGGACACGGTAAGGCGCTATTCCCTTGCGATCCATCCCGCCGACCGGCAGATCTCCCTTGCCTCCGGTTCCCACTCTGTCCCGATCCGGGGTTTCTGCCTGGTTAAACTCACTGTACAGGGTGTGGAATTCGACCGTTTCCGTCTGTACATTCTCCCCGACCTCTGCACTTCACTCCTACTAGGCCTGGATTTCCAGTGCAATCTCCAGAGCCTCACCCTCAAATTCGGTGGACCCCTACCTCCCCTCACCGTTTGCGGCCTCGCGACCCTCAAGGTCGAGCCCCCCTCCCTCTTTGCCAATCTGACTGTGGATTGCAAGCCCGTCGCCACCAGGAGCAGACGGTACAGCACCCAGGACAAGGCCTTCATCAGGTCCGAAGTCCAGCGGCTGCTTCGGGAGGGTATCATCGAGGCCAGCAACAGCCCTTGGAGAGCCCAGGTGGTAGTGGTTAAGACCGGGGAGAAGCACAGGATGGTCGTGGACTACAGCCAGACCATCAACCGGTACACGCAGCTCGACGCGTACCCCCTCCCCCGCATTTCTGATATGGTCAATCAGATTGCACAGTACCGGGTCTTCTCTACTATTGACCTGAAATCCGCCTACCACCAGCTCCCCATCCGTAAATCGGACCGTCCCTACACTGCCTTTGAGGCGGACGGTCGTCTGTACCAATTTCTGAGGGTTCCCTTCGGCGTCACGAATGGGGTCTCGGTCTTTCAGCGAGAAATGGACCGAATGGTTGACCGGTACGGATTGCAGGCCACCTTCCCGTACCTCGACAATGTCACCATCTGCGGCCATGACCAGCAGGACCATGATGCCAACCTTTATAAATTCCTCCACACCGCATCTCTCCTTAATCTCACGTACAACAAGGAGAAATGCGTGTTCCGCACAGACCGCTTAGCCATCCTTGGCTACGTAGTCCAAAACGGACTACTGGGGCCCGATCCCGACCGCATGCACCCCCTCATGGAGCTCCCAATTCCCCACTGCCCCAAGGCCCTCAAACGCTGCCTTGGGTTTTTCTCTTATTACGCCCAGTGGGTCCCGCAATACGCAGACAAGGCCCGGCCACTTATCCAGTCCACACATTTTCCCCTCTCGGCCGAGGCACAACAGGCCTTCGCCTGCATTCGATCTGACATAGCCAGGGCGGGGATGCACGCCGTAGACGAGACTCTGCCTTTCCAAGTAGAGAGCGACGCTTCAGATGTCGCCCTTGCCGCCACGCTGAATCAGGCCGGCAGACCCGTGGCATTCTTTTCACGCACCCTCCACGCCTCCGAAATTCGGCATTCCTCTGTCGAAAAGGAAGCCCAGGCAATCGTTGAAGCGGTGCGGCACTGGAGGCATTACCTGGCCGGCAGGAGATTCACTCTCCTCACTGACCAACGGTCGGTAGCCTTCATGTTCAACAACACGCAGCGGGGCAAGATCAAGAATGACAAAATCTTGCGGTGGAGAATCGAGCTCTCCACCTTTAACTACGAGATCTTGTATCGCCCCGGCAAGCTCAACGAGCCCCCAGACGCCCTCTCCCGAGGTACATGTGCCAGTGCACAAGTGAACCAGCTCCGTGCCTTGCACGACAGCCTTTGCCATCCGGGGGTCACCCGCTTGTACCATCTGATCAAAGCCCGCAATCTGCCCTACTCCGTCGAGGAAGTACGGACAGTCACCAGAGACTGCCAGATCTGTGCGGAGTGCAAGCCGCACTTCTACCGGCCAGATCGCGCGCGCCTGGTGAAAGCATCCCGCCCCTTTGAACGCCTCAGCGTGGACTTCAAAGGGCCCCTTCCCTCCTACCGACCGCAACACCTACATCCTTAGTGTGGTCGATGAATTTTCTAGGTTCCCCTTTGCCATCCCATGCCCAGATATGACGTCTGCCACCGTCATCAAGGCCCTGGATTCCATTTTCGCCCTGTTCGGTTTCCCCGACTATATCCACAGTGACAGGGGATCCTCATTCATGAGCGATGAGCTGCGTCAGTTCCTGCTCAGCAGGGGTATCGCCTCCAGCAGGACGACCAGCTACAACCCCCGGGGAAACGGGCAGGTAGAGAGGGAGAACGGGACGGTATGGAGGGCCGTCCAGCTGGCCCTACGGTCCAGGAACCTCCCAGCCGCTCGCTGGCAGCAGGTCCTCCCTGACGCGCTCCATTCCATTCGGTCGCTACTGTGCACCGCAACTAACAGTACACCCCATGAACGTGTTTTTGCCTTCCCTAGGAAGTCCACATCCGGAGTGTCGCTCCCGACTTGGCTCACGACTCCGGGCCCAGTCCTTCTCCGTAGGCATGTACGGCACCACAAGGCGGAACCCCTGGTGGACAAAGTACGCCTTCTCCACGCCAACCCTCAGTATGCCTACGTGGAGTTCCCCGACGGCCGCCAGGACACAGTCTCGCTCCGGGACCTGGCTCCCTCAGGTGCCGATCCCATGCCCACACCCCTTCCTGCGCCAACCCCAGCGCCCCCCTATTCGTCCCCATCAGGTCCATCCCTCATCCCCCTGCCCACCCTGGAGGACACGGAAGATTTCGGCTTGCTCTCGGAGTCATCCCGCCAGCAGCCAGCACCAACACCGCCAGCACCTGCACCATCGGGGCCATCACCGCCTGTGCCGACGTCACCACCACAGCTACGCCGATCACAGCGGAACGTCCGACCACCGATTCGGCTCAACCTGTAACCTGCTAACCGGATGGACTCTTGATTTTCCTTGTTGGACCCTCTTGTAAATAGCATCCTTTGTATTAGAGTTACATGTCACCCCCGCCGGACTCATTTTTTACAGGGGGTGAATGTGGTGAGATAACCACTGTAGTTATGTGTACTGCAGTAGGGGGATGTATGCCTGTACCTGTAATACAGGTTCCTCCGGTCAGCCCCTGCCGGCTAGCTCCGCCCACAGGGAGCTTATGTATAAATGTATGAGAGCTGCTCAGACCCTTAGTCTACTGTTGCAGATGGAGGGACAACATCGTACAGCAATAAAGCCTCTATTGTACTAGTCTCTCGGCTTTGAGTATAATTGTTAGCGCCACAGCTACCCACTGTGCTACCGTGTCACTTACCGTGCTGTGTAAAGAATGGCGCACATACCTCCCCCCTCCCCCACCAGACACACACACACATGTACAGAAAAACGCAAACACAAACTCAGACAGGCTGGGTCAATACATCTTTCAAATGGAGAGAGATCACATCTCCATCTTTAATTTGGAGAGGTGTATCTGGCCTGTGTGTGAGCCAAGTCACACACTGACACTGAACATCCTCACAGCAGCTTGGGGACAGACATTTCTCCAGCACCTTTCAGAACCTTTGGGTATCACAAACTGTTTCACAGGCAATGGAGCCCTTTTGAAAAGTGTTTATTTAGGAAATGGAACAGCTAATTTCAAAGAGAGACAGAAACAGGATAACATTGTGCTGTACATGTTTCAGTGCTGTCACTGAGACACACACGAAATGTATAATATCAATGATTATTCTGAAGCATTTGATTAAATCACCGCTCAACCTAAATTCCAGTGTTTCAGAGTAAAGCTCCTTCTACATTGTCCACCAAACACTCCGTGCCCAAATACTGGCTGGGGTTAAATACAGAGTCAAAATCCCTCTGTCCTGTCCAAGTAATTTTTCACTGCAGATAGTTATTTTTATTTTTTGGAAAAGCAGAACTTAAATTGCACAGAATCCCAGGTTGGAATCTTCTGTATTGCAATCATGAATTCAGCACTTCACATTTAAACATGAAGTTTAAGCTCCGATTACAGGTTGTCTGCTTGTCTCTGTTTCTACATTCAATGTTCCTGTAGCTTGTTCACTTGTCTGAATTATTTGAATAATAGGCCATGTTTCATCAATCCTTTCTCACAGCACATTGAAGTTGTGAATCTTCAAGACTCTCAGTCTAATGTAGTTAAAAAACAACTGCATCATTTGATCATCAATCCATTTCCCAACACTAAATACATCTCACACATTTCCATAATGCAGGAATATCTCCATGAAAACTTCTAATCAGTTCCCCACACCCTTATTAACACTCACCTGTATGAAGTAAATCCCACTGACAGATTCCAAAAGCTGCTCAGAAAAATGACTGGTTATTTTAAACTTTGAACCTGAACTATTTTAACTTGTCCTTCAGCCCTAGTGTACAGAAATGGTGTCCCTGTGGGGTGACAGTTTCTCAGCCCGAGGCTGAAAAAGGAGTCTCGGTTATGATTCAATCGTTCCTTCAACAGGGAATTCTGATACCGTGCCAATCGCCCTGTAACACCCCGATTCTTCCAGTTCCTAAGATAGGAAGACCATCGGAATGGCATTTAGTCCAAGACCTTCGGCTTATTAATCAGATAGTGGAACCATTACATCCTATTGTCCCAAATCCAGCGATAATCCTTAGCAATGTCCCACCGGAATCGACTATTTTTACCCTTGTTGATTTGCAACAGGCCTTTTTCACACCTGAATCACAGTATTTGTTTGCCTTTACATTTACGGGTAAGCAATACACTTGGACTAGGCTCCCACAGGGCTTCATTCATTCTCCAACCCTTTTCTCACAGGCATTGCACCCGCAGTTAGCGACATTAGCGCCTCCTGGTGGCTCCACCATCATTCAATATGTTGATGACTTACTCCTTGCCAGCCCTGATTTCATCGCTAACCAGTCTCCATTACCTGCTCATCAGTCTCCATTCATGGGGATATGTGATCCCGCCCGCTAAAGTTCATAAAGGCCAACGACAGGTCAAATTTTTGGATGTCCTAATAAGTACTACTGATCGCTCCCTTACTGAAGAACGCATTACTCCTATATTGAAGACCCCATTTCCTACATCGCCCAAGCAGGTGCGAGCCTTTTTAGGATTAGTGAACTTTTGCAGACAATGGATTCCGAATGTTACTGTGCATACTAAAGAATTAACTCCCTACTCCTCTCAAAATGCTTCTCTTAAGTTTGAACTACCTGATTCAGCAAAGCAATCTTTTATTATGAAAAATGCCCTGGCTACCGCCCCAGAGCTAGGACGACCTATGCAGGACAGACCCTTCCAGCTGTACGTTAATGTTCTTGATAAATGTGCCACTGGTGTTCTTACACAAGAACACGGTGACCGGCGTCGTCCGGTCGCCTACTATTCTACCAAATTACATCCTGTAGCTTGCGGTCTACCTCCCTGCACCCAAATTCTTACTGCTGTCCATTTGTTAGTCCAGGCAGCCTCCAATCTAACCCTTCACCAACCAGTACAAGTGCATACTTCACACACTATCGTGGCTCTCCTAACGTCTCAGCAAACCCAGCATCTGACTCAAGCGCGATTGAGCCGCTATGAGGTTTCACTATTGCAAAACCCCTACCTCTCTTTTCATTATTGTTCAACCTTAAGTCCTGTTGTGTTCCTCGAACAGCTCCCCCCCCCCCCCCCGATAACCTTGAGGACCCACCACACGATTGTTTGCTTCGGAATCACTTCCTTACCGCGCCTCGCCCGGATCTAACAGACAGGCCTATTGATAATCCAGATCCAATTGTTTATGTTGATGGCAGTTCTTCCATTACCCCATGTGGCGTCCCACAGTCGGGATATGCTGTGGTAACCGACACTGACGTGCAGGAAGCAGCAGCCTTCCAGACCCCTGTCTCTGCACAAAAAGCCGAGCTATTCGCCCTTACTCCAGCATGTATTTTGGCCACAGGCAAAAGTACTAATGTTTACACTGATTCTAGGTATGCCTTTGGCGTGACCCATGATTTCGGCCGCCTCTGGCAACAGCGAGGTTTTCTCACCTCTGTGGGAACACCCATTCAAAATGCTCTTTGGGTTAAAAATCTCCTCGATGCTATTCAGCTTCCCCGTCAATTGACAGTTATTAAATGTGTTGTGCACACGAAGGGTGACACTCCTGTTCAATTAGGAAATGCCCGTGCTGCTTCAGCTGCTAAAACTGCTGCTTCATCAACCTCTTTAATTGTTCCCAGTGGGGCTAATCAGGCTTTAAACCAGGTACCTGCATTACGGACGAAGGGCATGCCAGAGATAGCTGAAGTTCGAAATTTACAGAGGGACGCCTCTGATTCTAAGCGAACACTATGGAAGTCAATGAGGTGTTCGCATTCCTTGACATGAGACCTCTGGCTGACTCCAGTTGGTCAAGTTTGTATTCCGAATTCTTTATTGCCGTTACTTGTTGATTATTTGCATTCTTGTACCCATCTTGGCAAGGAGGGAGTGGTACAGTTACTCCTAAAAACTTGGTGGCACCCAGATTTGAATACAGCAGCGCAAACGCGGCTGGATCGATGCCTCATTTGCATGAAACATAATAAGAGTAAAGCTATTAAATGCCCTCCGGGAACAGCCCTCTTGCCAGATGATCCTTTTGCTTGTATACAGCTTGATTTTATTGAATTGCCAAAAGCACAGTGTTATAAATATGGTTTAGTAATAATCGATGTGTTTAGTGAATGGATTGAAGCCTTCCCCACCACTAATTGTACGGCACATACAGTAGTGAAGTTGTTGTTAACAGAAGTCATTCCTCGTTTTGGGGTACCCAAAATGGTGAGCTCAGACAATGGACCACATTTTGTAGCTCGGATCAATACAGAATTGTGCAAAGCCCTTGTAATTAAACAGCAACTGCACTGCGCGTATCACCCGCAGGTAGCAGGAATTCTGGAAAGAGCCAACGGGACTTTAAAAGAAAAATTATCTAAATTAACTGAAGAAACTGGGTTAAATTGGCGAAAGATATTACCCTTGGCACTGTTTCACAAGCGAGTGACTCCCCATTCGCTGACCGGACTGTCAGCTGCAGAGATAGTCTATGGTCGGCCAAAGAGGGAGTAGACCTCCATGTGATGGGGGAACAAATGCAGAACTATTTGATGCAATTAACACTTTCTTTGAAGTTTCTTCACTCACAGGTAAAACAGGTGCATCTACCAGTGACGACAGGGACAGCCGTCCCTCGATATCCAGTGGTCAAACACGGAGACCTCGTGTTGGTAAAAAAAAAACTGGGACAGAAAGAAACTAGGACAACGCTGGAGTGGACCATTCCTCGTACTACTGACGACGCCAACTTCGGTCAAACTTGAAGGACGTTCAAGTTGGATACATCTATCCGATTGCAAGAAGATAGTCTCCAACCCAGACGAGAACACAGGATGAAGATCTTCAGTATAATTTTTGGACTTTCTGGACTACTTAGCCGTGATGGCCACTCGGTAGTAAAAAAACGAACTAAACGAGACCTGCCTTCCAATACCTATTCACATATGTCATATCTTTACGCCGAAAAATTGAATATTAGCAAGTGTTGAGTTTGTACCCATATCCCCGTCCATTCAAGGGAAGGAATATGTCTCCAATCCCTCCCCTTTCAAACCGCAGAAACAGTTGAATGGATTTTACAACAAAACCAAACAGGATTCAGGGGAGATAGGGGGAATATGAAAATATGGTGATCTGTTGGCTATGACATGACTACATTTTCAGCTTCGTATCAACCTACCTATAATCATGCCTTAACTCCACCCTCCCTCACTGTCCACTCGTATAATGTTCAAGGTTCCATATGTTTTAATAAATCAGGGAAAGGAAAGTTAATGGGGCAAAGTAGGTGCAACCTACCAATACAATCCCCTGGATGACATCAGCTGATGATTTTACAGCCTACAATGTCATACCCCAAATGCGTCACCTGCCCACCCTTAAGCACTCACCCTCGCGAGCAAAAAGAACAATTTCTAAAACGGAACGGGCAAGGCATGAACGAACTGATCT
>NW_024055620.1:0-30228 GCF_902713615.1 Scyliorhinus canicula | reverse complement strand
ATCAATCCCCAAACTAATCCCACTGCCCCACTCTCTCCCCATAGCCCTGTATCAATCCCCAAACTAATTCCACTTGCCCCACTCTCTCCCCATAGCCCTGTATCAATCCCCAAACTAATCCCACTGCCCCACTCTCTCCCCATAGCCCTGTATCAATCCCAATCTAATCCTACTGCCCCACTCTCTCCCCAGAGCCCTGCATCAATCCCCAAACTAATCCCACTGCCCCACTCTCTCCCTATAGCCCTGTATCAATCCTAAACTAATCCCACTGCCCCACTCTCTCCCCATAGCCCTGAATCAATCCCAAACTAATCCCACTGCCCCACTCTCTCCTCATAGCCCTGTATCAATCCCCAAACTAATTCCATTGCTCCACTCTCTCCTCATAGACCTGTATCAATCCCCAAACTAATCCCACTGCCCCGCTCTCTCCCCATAGCCCTGTATCGATCCCCAAACTAATCCCACAGCCCCACTCTCACCCCATAGCCCTGTATCAATCCCCAAACAAATTCCATTGCCCCACTCTCTACCCATAGCCCTGTATCAATCCCCAAACTAACCCCACTGCCCCACTCTCTCCCCATAGCCCTGTATCAATCCCCAAACTAATCCTACTGCCCCACTCTCTCCCCATAGCCCTGTATCAATCCCCAAACTAATCCCACTACCCCGCTCTCTCCCCATAGCCCTGTAGCAATCCCCAAACTAATCCCACTACCCCACTCTCTCCCCATAGCCCTGTAGCAATCCCCAAACTAATCCCACTGTCCCACTATCTCCCCATACCCCTGTATCAATCTCAAACTAATCCCACTGCCCCGCTCTCTCCCCATAGCCCTGTATCAATCCCCAAACTAATTCCACTGCCCCACTCTCTCCCCATAGCCCTGTATCAATCCCCAAACTAATTCCACTGCCCCACTCTCTCCCCATAGCTCTGTATCAATCCCCAAACTAATCCCACTGCCCCACTCTCTCCCCATAGAACTTTATCAATTACTAAACTAATCCCACTGCCCCACTCTCTCCCCATAGCCCTGTATCAACCCCAAACTAATCCCACTGCCCCCGCTCTCTCCCCATAGCCCTGTATCAATCCACAAACTAATTCCACTGCCCCACTGTGATGATCGGAATACCTTGCCCCGTTATGAGGCTTGTGATGATCGGAATACCTTGCCCCTTTATGAGGCTTGTGATGATCGGAATACCTTGCCCCTTTAAGAGGCTTGTGATGATCGGAATACCTTGCCCCTTTAAGAGGCTTGTGATGATCGGAAGACCTTGCCCCTTTAAGAGGCTTGGAACCCTGGGGGCCTCCGCCTCTGGCTACGCCCCCTGGGAAACAGTAATTAAGATGACACTCCATTGTGCGAGCACACTTCTCATGGAGGCTGCCATTGTTCACTGTTTATTAAAGCCTTTGATTACTGACCTAACTTTCCTGTCGTAATTGAGAGTGCCTCAGAGAGAGAGAGAGGGAGAGAGAGAAGGAGAGAGGGATAGAGAGAGAGAGGGATAGAGAGAGAGAGAGAAGGAGAGGGATAGAGAGAGAGAGAGGGATAGAGAGAGAGAGAGGAATAGAGAGAGAGAGAGAGGCATAGAGAGAGAGAGGGATAGAGAGAGAGAGAGAGAGAGGGATAGAGAGAGAGAGAGGAGAGAGAGAGAGAGAGAGAGGGATAGAGAGAAGGAGAGAGAGAGAGAGAGAGAGGGATAGAGAGAGAGAGAAGGAGAGAGAGGGAGAGAGGTGGGGATAGAGAGAGAGAGAGAAGGAGAGAGAGAGAGAGGGATAGAGAGAGAGAGAGGGATAGAGAAGAGGGATAGAGAGAGAGAGAGAGGGTGAGGGAGAGACTGAAAGACAGAAAGGCAGGGCCGGAGGGAGAGAGAGAAAGAGAGTTATAGAGAGAGAGAGGGATAGAGAGAGAGAGGGATAGAGAGAGAGAGATAGAGGGTGAGGGAGAGACTGAAAGACAGAAAGGCAGGGACGGAGGGAGAGAGAGAAAGAGAGAGATAGAGGGATAGAGAGAGAGAGGGATAGAGAGAGAGAGATAGAGGGTGAGGGAGAGACTGAAAGACAGAAAGGCAGGGACGGAGGGAGAGAGAGAAAGAGAGAGATAGAGGGATAGAGAGAGAGAGGGATAGAGAGAGATAGAGGGTGAGGGAGAGACTGAAAGACAGAAAGGCAGGGACGGAGGGAGAGAGAGAGAGAGGGGGATAGAGAGAGAGAGACGGTGAGGGAGAGACTGAAAGACAGAAAGGCAGGGCCGGAGGAGAGAGAGAGGGATAGAGAGAGAGAGAGAGGGTGAGGGAGAGACAGAAAGGCAGGACTCGGAGGGAGAGAGAGAGAGGGATAGAGAGAGAGAGGGGGTGAGGGAGAGACTGAAAGACAGAAAGGCAGGGCCGGAGAGAGAGAGAGAGAGGGATAGAGAGAGAGAGGGGGTGAGGGGGAGACTGAAAGACAGAAAGGCAGGGCCGGAGGGAGAGAGAGTGAGGGATAGAGAGAGAGAGAGGGTGAGAGAGAGGGTGAGGGAGAGACTGAAAGACAGAAAGGCAGGGCCGGAGGGAGAGAGAGGGAGAGAGGGATAGAGAGAGAGGGTGAGAGAGAGAGACTGAAAGACAGAAAGGCAGGGCCGGAGGGAGAGAGAGAGAGAGAGAGGGATAGAGAGAGAGAGAGAGGGATAGAGAGAGAGAGAGGGGTGAGGGAGAGACTGAAAGACAGAAAGGCAGGGCCGGAGGGAGGGGGAGAGAGAGAGAGGGATAGAGAGAGAGAGAGAGGGATAGAGAGAGAGAGAGGGTGAGGGAGAGACTGAAAGACAGAAAGGCAGGGCCGGAGGGAGAGAGAGAGAGAGAGAGTTATAGAGAGAGAGAGGGGGATAGAGAGAGAGAGATAGAGAGAGGGTGAGGGAGAGACTGAAAGACAGAAAAGCAGGGCCGGAGGGAGGGAGAGAGAGAGAGGGATAGAGAGAGAGAGGGTGAGGGAGAGACTGAAAGACTGAAAGGCCGGGCCGGAGGGAGGGAGAGAGAGAGAGGGATAGAGTGAGAGAGAGAGAGGGAGAGAGGGTGAGGGAGTGACTGAAAGACAGAAAGGCAGGGACGGAGGAGAGAGAGAGAGAGAGGGATAGAGAGGGAGAGGGTGAGGGAGAGACTGAAAGACAGAAAGGCAGGGCCGGAGGGAGGGAGAGAGAGGGATAGAGAGAGAGAGAGAGAGAGAGAGAGAGAGGGATAGAGTGAAAGAGAGAGGGAGAGAGGGCGAGGGAGAGACTGAAAGACAGAAAGGCAGGGACGGAGGGAGAGAGAGAGAGAGAGGGATAGAGAGAGAGAGAGGGTGAGGGAGAGACTGAAAGACAGAAAGGCAGGGATGGTGGGAGAGAGAGAGAGAGAGATAGAGAGAGAGAGAGGGTGAGGGAGAGACTGAAAGACAGAAAGGCAGGGCCGGAGGGAGGGAGAGAGAGAAAGAGAGGGTGAGGGAGAGACAGAAATGCAGGGACGGTGGGAGGGAGAGAGAGAGAGAGAGGGATAGAGAGAGAGGGTGTGGGAGTGACTGAAAGGCAGGGCCGGAGGGAGAGAGAGAGGGTGTGGGAGAGACTGAAAGACAGAAAGGCAGGGCCGGAGGGATAGAGAGAGAGAGGGATAGAGAGATAGAGAGGGTGAGGGAGAGACTGAAAGGCAGGGCCGGAGGGAGGGAGAGAGAGAGAGGGAGAGAGGGTGAGAGAGAGACTGAAAGACAGTGTGGTGAGATAACCACTGTAGTTATGTGTACTGCAGTAGGGGGATGTATGCCTGTACCTGTAATACAGGTTCCTCCGGTCAGCCCCTGCCGGCTAGCTCCGCCCACAGGGAGCTTATGTATAAATGTATGAGAGCTGCTCAGACCCTTAGTCTACTGTTGCAGATGGAGGGACAACATCGTACAGCAATAAAGCCTCTATTGTACTAGTCTCTCGGCTTTGAGTATAATTGTTAGCGCTACAATTTATTGCTGTACGATTTCCCAGTCACCATGGACATCAGAGTCAAGCCTGACCGTCTGCAGCTGGATCCGCATTCGCCTCACGCCAGAAAAGACTTTGTTCACTGGCTCGCAGTCTTCGAGGCCTACATCTCTTCAGCAGACCCTCCCCCGACGGAGGCTCAGAAAAAGCAACTCCTGTACTCCAGACTTAGCTCCAGCGTCTTTCCGCTCATTCGAGATGCGGCCGACTACACCGCAGCTATGGAACTGCTCAAGGAGAACTATGCACCATCGACGAACACCCTGTTTGCGAGGCATCAACTTTCTACTCGCGTCCAGCAGCCGGGTGAGTCGATTGAGGACTTCTGGAGGGCCCTTATACCTCTGGTACGAGACTGCGACTGCCGGGCCCTCACAGCCGCGGAACATTCTGACTTACTCATGCGCGATGCCTTCGTTACAGGCATTGCATCGGACCCCATCCGGTAACGACTGCTGGAAGGGGTCGCCCCCGACCTCGCGGCCGCAAAGGCTCTAGCGCTTTCCATGACGGCCGCCTCCCGTAGTGCGCACACTTACTCCGCTAGCCACTCGGCCCACCCGTCCTACCCCTCGTGGGCCCCGCAAACGGCTCCCCACTCCGCTAGCCACTCGGCCCACCCGTCCTACCCCTCGTGGACCCGGCAAACGGCTCCCCACTCCGCTAGCCACTCGGCCCACCCGTCCTACCCCTCGTGGACCCCGCAAACGGCTCCCCAGGCCCATCCGTCCCACCCCTCGTGGACCCCGCAAACGGCTCCCCAGGCCATCCGTCCCACCCATCGTGGACCCTGCAAACGGCTCCCCAGGCCCATCCGTCCTACCCCTCGTGGACCCCGCAAACGGCTCCCCACTCCGCTAGCCACTCGGCCCATCCGTCCTACCCCTCGTGGACCCCGCAAACGGCCCCCCCAGCAGCCGCCCCCGCGCACTATGCCTGCGCTGCCGGCCGCACCGCACCCCCTGGGGGTCCCCACTGTTACTTCTGCGGCCAACAGAAGCACCCTCGCCAACGCTGCCCGGCCCGCACAGCGACCTGCAAAGCTTGTGGAAAGAAAGGCCACTTTGCAGCGGTGTGTCAGTCCCGGACGGTCGCCGCTATCGCGCCGCCGGTCCCCACGCCTCAGCCGCTCCCTCAATGGGCCCCGCCGTCCGCTTCCCCCGACCCCACGTGCAATCAGTGGGCGCCGCCATCTTTTGCCGCTCCCCGCCACGTGCGCCCCATGGGCGCCGCCATCTTCATCCACCACAGCCATGTGCGTTCCATGGGCGCCGCCATTTTGTTCCGACCCCATAACGTGCGCTCCATGGACGCCGCCATTTTACCCACAGGTACTGCGGATGCTGCCATCTCGTCTCCAGGGGCCGCCATCACGGGACACGGGTCGCTACCGCTCCTCGTCGGACTCATCTGACTCAACCGCCGACCAACCACTGCTCGCCTCCGTTACGCTCGACCAGTCCCGTCCTCGCAACCTGGCACCCTCTTCCACATCGGTGCTGGTCAACGGCCATGTGACCTCCTGCCTCATCGACTCCGGGAGCACCGAGAGCTTCGTCCACCCGGACACGGTAAGGCGCTATTCCCTTGCGATCCATCCCGCCGACCGGCAGATCTCCCTTGCCTCCGGTTCCCACTCTGTCCCGATCCGGGGTTTCTGCCTGGTTAAACTCACTGTACAGGGTGTGGAATTCGACCGTTTCCGTCTGTACATTCTCCCCGACCTCTGCACTTCACTCCTACTAGGCCTGGATTTCCAGTGCAATCTCCAGAGCCTCACCCTCAAATTCGGTGGACCCCTACCTCCCCTCACCGTTTGCGGCCTCGCGACCCTCAAGGTCGAGCCCCCCTCCCTCTTTGCCAATCTGACTGTGGATTGCAAGCCCGTCGCCACCAGGAGCAGACGGTACAGCACCCAGGACAAGGCCTTCATCAGGTCCGAAGTCCAGCGGCTGCTTCGGGAGGGTATCATCGAGGCCAGCAACAGCCCTTGGAGAGCCCAGGTGGTAGTGGTTAAGACCGGGGAGAAGCACAGGATGGTCGTGGACTACAGCCAGACCATCAACCGGTACACGCAGCTCGACGCGTACCCCCTCCCCCGCATTTCTGATATGGTCAATCAGATTGCACAGTACCGGGTCTTCTCTACTATTGACCTGAAATCCGCCTACCACCAGCTCCCCATCCGTAAATCGGACCGTCCCTACACTGCCTTTGAGGCGGACGGTCGTCTGTACCAATTTCTGAGGGTTCCCTTCGGCGTCACGAATGGGGTCTCGGTCTTTCAGCGAGAAATGGACCGAATGGTTGACCGGTACGGATTGCAGGCCACCTTCCCGTACCTCGACAATGTCACCATCTGCGGCCATGACCAGCAGGACCATGATGCCAACCTTTATAAATTCCTCCACACCGCATCTCTCCTTAATCTCACGTACAACAAGGAGAAATGCGTGTTCCGCACAGACCGCTTAGCCATCCTTGGCTACGTAGTCCAAAACGGACTACTGGGGCCCGATCCCGACCGCATGCGCCCCCTCATGGAGCTCCCAATTCCCCACTGCCCCAAGGCCCTCAAACGCTGCCTTGGGTTTTTCTCTTATTACGCCCAGTGGGTCCCGCAATACGCAGACAAGGCCCGGCCACTTATCCAGTCCACACATTTTCCCCTCTCGGCCGAGGCACAACAGGCCTTCGCCTGCATTCGATCTGACATAGCCAGGGCGGGGATGCACGCCGTAGACGAGACTCTGCCTTTCCCCTCTGCATCGTCAGTATGAGGGGCTAGGCACCAGCGACATAGACAGGAGGCTCTGCATCGTCAGTATGAGGGGCTAGGTACCAGCGACATAGACAGGAGGCTCTGCATCGTCAGTATGAGGGGCTAGGTACCAGCGACATAGACAGGAGGCTCTGCATCGTCAGTATGAGGGGCTAGGCACCAGCGACATAGACAGGAGGCTCTGCATCGTCAGTATGAGGGGCTAGGCACCAGCGACATAGACAGGAGGCTCTGCATCGTCAGTATGAGGGGCTAGGCACCAGCGACATAGACAGGAGGCTCTGCATCGTCAGTATGAGGGGCTAGGCACCAGCGACATAGACAGGAGGCTCTGCATCGTCAGTATGAGGGGCTAGGTACCAGCGACATAGACAGGAGGCTCTGCATCGTCAGTATGAGGGGCTAGGCACCAGCGACATAGACAGGAGGCTCTGCATCGTCAGTATGAGGGGCTAGGCACCAGCGACATAGACAGGAGGCTCTGCATCGTCAGTATGAGGGGCTAGGCACCAGCGACATAGACAGGAGGCTCTGCATCGTCAGTATGAGGGGCTAGGCACCAGCGACATAGACAGGAGGCTCTGCATCGTCAGTATGAGGGGCTAGGCACCAGCGACATAGACAGGAGGCTCTGCATCGTCAGTATGAGGGGCTAGGCACCAGCGACATAGACAGGAGGCTCTGCATCGTCAGTATGAGGGGCTAGGCACCAGCGACATAGACAGGAGGCTCTGCATCGTCAGTATGAGGGGCTAGGCACCAGCGACATAGACAGGAGGCTCTGCATCGTCAGTATGAGGGGCTAGGCACCAGCGACATAGACAGGAGGCTCTGCATCGTCAGTATGAGGGGCTAGGTACCAGCGACATAGACAGGAGGCTCTGCATCGTCAGTATGAGGGGCTAGGCACCAGCGACATAGACAGGAGGCTCTGCATCGTCAGTATGAGGGGCTAGGCACCAGCGACATAGACAGGAGGCTCTGCATCGTCAGTATGAGGGGCTAGGCACCAGCGACATAGACAGGAGGCTCTGCATCGTCAGTATGAGGGGCTAGGTACCAGCGACATAGACAGGAGGCTCTGCATCGTCAGTATGAGGGGCTAGGCACCAGCGACATAGACAGGAGGCTCTGCATCGTCAGTATGAGGGGCTAGGCACCAGCGATATAGACAGGAGGCTCTGCATCGTCAGTATGAGGGGCTAGGCACCAGCGACATAGACAGGAGGCTCTGCATCGTCAGTATGAGGGGCTAGGCACCAGCGACATAGACAGGAGGCTCTGCATCGTCAGTATGAGGGGCTAGGCACCAGCGACATAGACAGGAGGCTCTGCATCGTCAGTATGAGGGGCTAGGCACCAGCGACATAGACAGGAGGCTCTGCATCGTCAGTATGAGGGGCTAGGCACCAGCGACATAGACAGGAGGCTCTGCATCGTCAGTATGAGGGGCTAGGCACCAGCGACATAGACAGGAGGCTCTGCATCGTCAGTATGAGGGGCTAGGCACCAGCGACATAGACAGGAGGCTCTGCATCGTCAGTATGAGGGGCTAGGCACCAGCGACATAGACAGGAGGCTCTGCATCGTCAGTATGAGGGGCTAGGCACCAGCGACATAGACAGGAGGCTCTGCATCGTCAGTATGAGGGGCTAGGCACCAGCGACATAGACAGGAGGCTCTGCATCATCAGTATGAGGGGCTAGGCACCAGCGACATAGACAGGAGGCTCTGCATCGTCAGTATGAGGGGCTAGGCACCAGCGACATAGACAGGAGGCTCTGCATCGTCAGTATGAGGGGCTAGGCTACCAGCGACATAGACAGGAGGCTCTGCATCGTCAGTATGAGGGGCTAGGCACCAGCGACATAGACAGGAGGCTCTGCATCGTCAGTATGAGGGGCTAGGCACCAGCGACATAGACAGGAGGCTCTGCATCGTCAGTATGAGGGGCTAGGCACCAGCGACATAGACAGGAGGCTCTGCATCGTCAGTATGAGGGGCTAGGCACCAGCGACATAGACAGGAGGCTCTGCATCGTCAGTATGAGGGGCTAGGCACCAGCGACATAGACAGGAGGCTCTGCATCGTCAGTATGAGGGGCTAGGCACCAGCGACATAGACAGGAGGCTCTGCATCGTCAGTATGAGGGGCTAGGCACCAGCGACATAGACAGGAGGCTCTGCATCGTCAGTATGAGGGGCTAGGCACCAGCGACATAGACAGGAGGCTCTGCATCGTCAGTATGAGGGGCTAGGCACCAGCGACATAGACAGGAGGCTCTGCATCGTCAGTATGAGGGGCTAGGCACCAGCGACATAGACAGGAGGCTCTGCATCGTCAGTATGAGGGGCTAGGCACCAGCGACATAGACAGGAGGCTCTGCATCGTCAGTATGAGGGGCTAGGCTACCAGCGACATAGACAGGAGGCTCTGCATCGTCAGTATGAGGGGCTAGGCACCAGCGACATAGACAGGAGGCTCTGCATCGTCAGTATGAGGGGCTAGGCACCAGCGACATAGACAGGAGGCTCTGCATCGTCAGTATGAGGGGCTAGGCACCAGCGACATAGACAGGAGGCTCTGCATCGTCAGTATGAGGGGCTAGGCACCAGCGACATAGACAGGAGGCTCTGCATCGTCAGTATGAGGGGCTAGGCACCAGCGACATAGACAGGAGGCTCTGCATCGTCAGTATGAGGGGCTAGGCACCAGCGACATAGACAGGAGGCTCTGCATCGTCAGTATGAGGGGCTAGGCACCAGCGACATAGACAGGAGGCTCTGCATCGTCAGTATGAGGGGCTAGGCACCAGCGACATAGACAGGAGGCTCTGCATCGTCAGTATGAGGGGCTAGGCACCAGCGACATAGACAGGAGGCTCTGCATCGTCAGTATGAGGGGCTAGGCACCAGCGACATAGACAGGAGGCTCTGCATCGTCAGTATGAGGGGCTAGGCACCAGCGACATAGACAGGAGGCTCTGCATCGTCAGTATGAGGGGCTAGGCACCAGCGACATAGACAGGAGGCTCTGCATCGTCAGTATGAGGGGCTAGGCACCAGCGACATAGACAGGAGGCTCTGCATCGTCAGTATGAGGGGCTAGGTACCAGCGACATAGACAGGAGGCTCTGCATCGTCAGTATGAGGGGCTAGGCACCAGCGACATAGACAGGAGGCTCTGCATCGTCAGTATGAGGGGCTAGGCACCAGCGACATAGACAGGAGGCTCTGCATCGTCAGTATGAGGGGCTAGGCACCAGCGACATAGACAGGAGGCTCTGCATCGTCAGTATGCGGGGCTAGGCACCAGCGACATAGACAGGAGGCTCTGCATCGTCAGTATGAGGGGCTAGGCACCAGCGACATAGACAGGAGGCTCTGCATCGTCAGTATGAGGGGCTAGGCACCAGCGACATAGACAGGAGGCTCTGCATCGTCAGTATGAGGGGCTAGGCACCAGCGACATAGACAGGAGGCTCTGCATCGTCAGTATGAGGGGCTAGGCACCAGCGACATAGACAGGAGGCTCTGCATCGTCAGTATGAGGGGCTAGGCACCAGCGACATAGACAGGAGGCTCTGCATCGTCAGTATGAGGGGCTAGGCACCAGCGACATAGACAGGAGGCTCTGCATCGTCAGTATGAGGGGCTAGGCACCAGCGACATAGACAGGAGGCTCTGCATCGTCAGTATGAGGGGCTAGGCACCAGCGACATAGACAGGAGGCTCTGCATCGTCAGTATGAGGGGCTAGGCACCAGCGACATAGACAGGAGGCTCTGCATCGTCAGTATGAGGGGCTAGGCACCAGCGACATAGACAGGAGGCTCTGCATCGTCAGTATGAGGGGCTAGGCACCAGCGACATAGACAGGAGGCTCTGCATCGTCAGTATGAGGGGCTAGGCACCAGCGACATAGACAGGAGGCTCTGCATCGTCAGTATGAGGGGCTAGGCACCAGCGACATAGACAGGAGGCTCTGCATCGTCAGTATGAGGGGCTAGGCACCAGCGACATAGACAGGAGGCTCTGCATCGTCAGTATGAGGGGCTAGGCACCAGCGACATAGACAGGAGGCTCTGCATCGTCAGTATGAGGGGCTAGGCACCAGCGACATAGACAGGAGGCTCTGCATCGTCAGTATGAGGGGCTAGGCACCAGCGACATAGACAGGAGGCTCTGCATCGTCAGTATGAGGGGCTAGGCACCAGCGACATAGACAGGAGGCTCTGCATCGTCAGTATGAGGGGCTAGGCACCAGCGACATAGACAGGAGGCTCTGCATCGTCAGTATGAGGGGCTAGGTACCAGCGACATAGACAGGAGGCTCTGCATCGTCAGTATGAGGGGCTAGGCACCAGCGACATAGACAGGAGGCTCTGCATCGTCAGTATGAGGGGCTAGGCACCAGCGACATAGACAGGAGGCTCTGCATCGTCAGTATGAGGGGCTAGGCACCAGCGACATAGACAGGAGGCTCTGCATCGTCAGTATGAGGGGCTAGGTACCAGCGACATAGACAGGAGGCTCTGCATCGTCAGTATGAGGGGCTAGGCACCAGCGACATAGACAGGAGGCTCTGCATCGTCAGTATGAGGGGCTAGGCTCCAGCGACATAGACAGGAGGCTCTGCATCGTCAGTATGAGGGGCTAGGCACCAGCGACATAGACAGGAGGCTCTGCATCGTCAGTATGAGGGGCTAGGCACCAGCGACATAGACAGGAGGCTCTGCATCGTCAGTATGAGGGGCTAGGCACCAGCGACATAGACAGGAGGCTCTGCATCGTCAGTATGAGGGGCTAGGCACCAGCGACATAGACAGGAGGCTCTGCATCGTCAGTATGAGGGGCTAGGCACCAGCGACATAGACAGGAGGCTCTGCATCGTCAGTATGAGGGGCTAGGCACCAGCGACATAGACAGGAGGCTCTGCATCGTCAGTATGAGGGGCTAGGCACCAGCGACATAGACAGGAGGCTCTGCATCGTCAGTATGAGGGGCTAGGCACCAGCGACATAGACAGGAGGCTCTGCATCGTCAGTATGAGGGGCTAGGCACCAGCGACATAGACAGGAGGCTCTGCATCGTCAGTATGAGGGGCTAGGCACCAGCGACATAGACAGGAGGCTCTGCATCGTCAGTATGAGGGGCTAGGCACCAGCGACATAGACAGGAGGCTCTGCATCGTCAGTATGAGGGGCTAGGCACCAGCGACATAGACAGGAGGCTCTGCATCGTCAGTATGAGGGGCTAGGTACCAGCGACATAGACAGGAGGCTCTGCATCGTCAGTATGAGGGGCTAGGCACCAGCGACATAGACAGGAGGCTCTGCATCGTCAGTATGAGGGGCTAGGTACCAGCGACATAGACAGGAGGCTTCTGCATCGTCAGTATGAGGGGCTAGGCACCAGCGACATAGACAGGAGGCTCTGCATCGTCAGTATGAGGGGCTAGGCACCAGCGACATAGACAGGAGGCTCTGCATCGTCAGTATGAGGGGCTAGGCACCAGCGACATAGACAGGAGGCTCTGCATCGTCAGTATGAGGGGCTAGGCTACCAGCGACATAGACAGGAGGTTCTGCATCGTCAGTATGAGGGGCTAGGCACCAGCGACATAGACAGGAGGCTCTGCATCGTCAGTATGAGGGGCTAGGCACCAGCGACATAGACAGGAGGCTCTGCATCGTCAGTATGAGGGGCTAGGCACCAGCGACATAGACAGGAGGCTCTGCATCGTCAGTATGAGGGGCTAGGCACCAGCGACATAGACAGGAGGCTCTGCATCGTCAGTATGAGGGGCTAGGCACCAGCGACATAGACAGGAGGCTCTGCATCGTCAGTATGAGGGGCTAGGTACCAGCGACATAGACAGGAGGCTCTGCATCGTCAGTATGAGGGGCTAGGCACCAGCGACATAGACAGGAGGCTCTGCATCGTCAGTATGAGGGGCTAGGTACCAGCGACATAGACAGGAGGCTCTGCATCGTCAGTATGAGGGGCTAGGCACCAGCGACATAGACAGGAGGCTCTGCATCGTCAGTATGAGGGGCTAGGCACCAGCGACATAGACAGGAGGCTCTGCATCGTCAGTATGAGGGGCTAGGCACCAGCGACATAGACAGGAGGCTCTGCATCGTCAGTATGAGGGGCTAGGCACCAGCGACATAGACAGGAGGCTCTGCATCGTCAGTATGAGGGGCTAGGCACCAGCGACATAGACAGGAGGCTCTGCATCGTCAGTATGAGGGGCTAGGCACCAGCGACATAGACAGGAGGCTCTGCATCGTCAGTATGAGGGGCTAGGCACCAGCGACATAGACAGGAGGCTCTGCATCGTCAGTATGAGGGGCTAGGCACCAGCGACATAGACAGGAGGCTCTGCATCGTCAGTATGAGGGGCTAGGCACCAGCGACATAGACAGGAGGCTCTGCATCGTCAGTATGAGGGGCTAGGCACCAGCGACATAGACAGGAGGCTCTGCATCGTCAGTATGAGGGGCTAGGCACCAGCGACATAGACAGGAGGCTCTGCATCGTCAGTATGAGGGGCTAGGCACCAGCGACATAGACAGGAGGCTCTGCATCGTCAGTATGAGGGGCTAGGTACCAGCGACATAGACAGGAGGCTCTGCATCGTCAGTATGAGGGGCTAGGCACCAGCGACATAGACAGGAGGCTCTGCATCGTCAGTATGAGGGGCTAGGCACCAGCGACATAGACAGGAGGCTCTGCATCGTCAGTATGAGGGGCTAGGCACCAGCGACATAGACAGGAGGCTCTGCATCGTCAGTATGAGGGGCTAGGCACCAGCGACATAGACAGGAGGCTCTGCATCGTCAGTATGAGGGGCTAGGTACCAGCGACATAGACAGGAGGCTCTGCATCGTCAGTATGAGGGGCTAGGCACCAGCGACATAGACAGGAGGCTCTGCATCGTCAGTATGAGGGGCTAGGCACCAGCGACATAGACAGGAGGCTCTGCATCGTCAGTATGAGGGGCTAGGCACCAGCGACATAGACAGGAGGCTCTGCATCGTCAGTATGAGGGGCTAGGCACCAGCGACATAGACAGGAGGCTCTGCATCGTCAGTATGAGGGGCTAGGCACCAGCGACATAGACAGGAGGCTCTGCATCGTCAGTATGAGGGGCTAGGCACCAGCGACATAGACAGGAGGCTCTGCATCGTCAGTATGAGGGGCTAGGCACCAGCGACATAGACAGGAGGCTCTGCATCGTCAGTATGAGGGGCTAGGCTACCAGCGACATAGACAGGAGGCTCTGCATCGTCAGTATGAGGGGCTAGGCACCAGCGACATAGACAGGAGGCTCTGCATCGTCAGTATGAGGGGCTAGGCACCAGCGACATAGACAGGAGGCTCTGCATCGTCAGTATGAGGGGCTAGGCATCAGCGACATAGACAGGAGGCTCTGCATCGTCAGTATGAGGGGCTAGGCACCAGCGACATAGACAGGAGGCTCTGCATCGTCAGTATGAGGGGCTAGGCACCAGCGACATAGACAGGAGGCTCTGCATCGTCAGTATGAGGGGCTAGGCACCAGCGACATAGACAGGAGGCTCTGCATCGTCAGTATGAGGGGCTAGGCACCAGCGACATAGACAGGAGGCTCTGCATCGTCAGTATGAGGGGCTAGGCACCAGCGACATAGACAGGAGGCTCTGCATCGTCAGTATGAGGGGCTAGGCACCAGCGACATAGACAGGAGGCTCTGCATCGTCAGTATGAGGGGCTAGGCACCAGCGACATAGACAGGAGGCTCTGCATCGTCAGTATGAGGGGCTAGGCACCAGCGACATAGACAGGAGGCTCTGCATCGTCAGTATGAGGGGCTAGGCACCAGCGACATAGACAGGAGGCTCTGCATCGTCAGTATGAGGGGCTAGGCACCAGCGACATAGACAGGAGGCTCTGCATCGTCAGTATGAGGGGCTAGGCACCAGCGACATAGACAGGAGGCTCTGCATCGTCAGTATGAGGGGCTAGGCACCAGCGACATAGACAGGAGGCTCTGCATCGTCAGTATGAGGGGCTAGGTACCAGCGACATAGACAGGAGGCTCTGCATCGTCAGTATGAGGGGCTAGGCACCAGCGACATAGACAGGAGGCTCTGCATCGTCAGTATGAGGGGCTAGGCACCAGCGACATAGACAGGAGGCTCTGCATCGTCAGTATGAGGGGCTAGGCACCAGCGACATAGACAGGAGGCTCTGCATCGTCAGTATGAGGGGCTAGGCACCAGCGACATAGACAGGAGGCTCTGCATCGTCAGTATGAGGGGCTAGGCTACCAGCGACATAGACAGGAGGCTCTGCATCGTCAGTATGAGGGGCTAGGCACCAGCGACATAGACAGGAGGCTCTGCATCGTCAGTATGAGGGGCTAGGTACCAGCGACATAGACAGGAGGCTCTGCATCGTCAGTATGAGGGGCTAGGCACCAGCGACATAGACAGGAGGCTCTGCATCGTCAGTATGAGGGGCTAGGCCCCAGCGACATAGACAGGAGGCTCTGCATCGTCAGTATGAGGGGCTAGGCACCAGCGACATAGACAGGAGGCTCTGCATCGTCAGTATGAGGGGCTAGGCACCAGCGACATAGACAGGAGGCTCTGCATCGTCAGTATGAGGGGCTAGGCACCAGCGACATAGACAGGAGGCTCTGCATCGTCAGTATGAGGGGCTAGGCACCAGCGACATAGACAGGAGGCTCTGCATCGTCAGTATGAGGGGCTAGGCACCAGCGACATAGACAGGAGGCTCTGCATCGTCAGTATGAGGGGCTAGGCACCAGCGACATAGACAGGAGGCTCTGCATCGTCAGTATGAGGGGCTAGGCACCAGCGACATAGACAGGAGGCTCTGCATCGTCAGTATGAGGGGCTAGGTACCAGCGACATAGACAGGAGGCTCTGCATCGTCAGTATGAGGGGCTAGGCACCAGCGACATAGACAGGAGGCTCTGCATCGTCAGTATGAGGGGCTAGGCACCAGCGACATAGACAGGAGGCTCTGCATCGTCAGTATGAGGGGCTAGGCTACCAGCGACATAGACAGGAGGCTCTGCATCGTCAGTATGAGGGGCTAGGCACCAGCGACATAGACAGGAGGCTCTGCATCGTCAGTATGAGGGGCTAGGTACCAGCGACATAGACAGGAGGCTCTGCATCGTCAGTATGAGGGGCTAGGTACCAGCGACATAGACAGGAGGCTCTGCATCGTCAGTATGAGGGGCTAGGCACCAGCGACATAGACAGGAGGCTCTGCATCGTCAGTATGAGGGGCTAGGCACCAGCGACATAGACAGGAGGCTCTGCATCGTCAGTATGAGGGGCTAGGCACCAGCGACATAGACAGGAGGCTCTGCATCGTCAGTATGAGGGGCTAGGCACCAGCGACATAGACAGGAGGCTCTGCATCGTCAGTATGAGGGGCTAGGTACCAGCGACATAGACAGGAGGCTCTGCATCGTCAGTATGAGGGGCTAGGCACCAGCGACATAGACAGGAGGCTCTGCATCGTCAGTATGAGGGGCTAGGCACCAGCGACATAGACAGGAGGCTCTGCATCGTCAGTATGAGGGGCTAGGCACCAGCGACATAGACAGGAGGCTCTGCATCGTCAGTATGAGGGGCTAGGCACCAGCGACATAGACAGGAGGCTCTGCATCGTCAGTATGAGGGGCTAGGCACCAGCGACATAGACAGGAGGCTCTGCATCGTCAGTATGAGGGGCTAGGTACCAGCGACATAGACAGGAGGCTCTGCATCGTCAGTATGAGGGGCTAGGCACCAGCGACATAGACAGGAGGCTCTGCATCGTCAGTATGAGGGGCTAGGCACCAGCGACATAGACAGGAGGCTCTGCATCGTCAGTATGAGGGGCTAGGCACCAGCGACATAGACAGGAGGCTCTGCATCGTCAGTATGAGGGGCTAGGCACCAGCGACATAGACAGGAGGCTCTGCATCGTCAGTATGAGGGGCTAGGCACCAGCGACATAGACAGGAGGCTCTGCATCGTCAGTATGAGGGGCTAGGTACCAGCGACATAGACAGGAGGTTCTGCATCGTCAGTATGAGGGGCTAGGCTACCAGCGACATAGACAGGAGGTTCTGCATCGTCAGTATGAGGGGCTAGGCACCAGCGACATAGACAGGAGGTTCTGCATCGTCAGTATGAGGGGCTAGGCACCAGCGACATAGACAGGAGGCTCTGCATCGTCAGTATGAGTGGCTAGGTACCAGCGACATAGACAGGAGGCTCTGCATCGTCAGTATGAGGGGCTAGGTACCAGCGACATAGACAGGAGGCTCTGCATCGTCAGTATGAGGGGCTAGGTACCAGCGACATAGACAGGAGCTCTGCATCGTCAGTATGAGGGCTAGGTACCAGCGACATAGACAGGAGTCTCTGCATCGTCAGTATGAGGGGCTAGGTACCAGCGACATAGACAGGAGGCTCTGCATCGTCAGTATGAGGGGCTAGGCACCAGCGACATAGACAGGAGGCTCTGCATCGTCAGTATGAGGGGCTAGGCACCAGCGACATAGACAGGAGGCTCTGCATCGTCAGTATGAGGGGCTAGGCACCAGCGACATAGACAGGAGGCTCTGCATCGTCAGTATGAGGGGCTAGGCACCAGCGACATAGACAGGAGGCTCTGCATCGTCAGTATGAGGGGCTAGGCACCAGCGACATAGACAGGAGGTTCTGCATCGTCAGTATGAGGGGCTAGGCACCAGCGACATAGACAGGAGGCTCTGCATCGTCAGTATGAGGGGCTAGGCACCAGCGACATAGACAGGAGGCTCTGCATCGTCAGTATGAGGGGCTAGGTACCAGCGACATAGACAGGAGGCTCTGCATCGTCAGTATGAGGGGCTAGGCACCAGCGACATAGACAGGAGGCTCTGCATCGTCAGTATGAGGGGCTAGGCACCAGCGACATAGACAGGAGGCTCTGCATCGTCAGTATGAGGGGCTAGGCACCAGCGACATAGACAGGAGGCTCTGCATCGTCAGTATGAGGGGCTAGGTACCAGCGACATAGACAGGAGGCTCTGCATCGTCAGTATGAGGGGCTAGGCACCAGCGACATAGACAGGAGGCTCTGCATCGTCAGTATGAGGGGCTAGGTACCAGCGACATAGACAGGAGGCTCTGCATCGTCAGTATGAGGGGCTAGGCACCAGCGACATAGACAGGAGGTTCTGCATCGTCAGTATGAGGGGCTAGGCACCAGCGACATAGACAGGAGGCTCTGCATCGTCAGTATGAGGGGCTAGGCACCAGCGACATAGACAGGAGGTTCTGCATCGTCAGTATGAGGGGCTAGGCACCAGCGACATAGACAGGAGGTCTGCATCGTCAGTATGAGGGGCTAGGCACCAGCGACATAGACAGGAGGCTCTGCATCGTCAGTATGAGGGGCTAGGTACCAGCGACATAGACAGGAGGCTCTGCATCGTCAGTATGAGGGGCTAGGCACCAGCGACATAGACAGGAGGCTCTGCATCGTCAGTATGAGGGGCTAGGCACCAGCGACATAGACAGGAGGCTCTGCATCGTCAGTATGAGGGGCTAGGCACCAGCGACATAGACAGGAGATTCTGCATCGTCAGTATGAGGGGCTAGGCACCAGCGACATAGACAGGAGGCTCTGCATCGTCAGTATGAGGGGCTAGGCACCAGCGACATAGACAGGAGGCTCTGCATCGTCAGTATGAGGGGCTAGGCACCAGCGACATAGACAGGAGGCTCTGCATCGTCAGTATGAGGGGCTAGGTACCAGCGACATAGACAGGAGGCTCTGCATCGTCAGTATGAGGGGCTAGGCACCAGCGACATAGACAGGAGGCTCTGCATCGTCAGTATGAGGGGCTAGGCACCAGCGACATAGACAGGAGGCTCTGCATCGTCAGTATGAGGGGCTAGGCACCAGCGACATAGACAGGAGGCTCTGCATCGTCAGTATGAGGGGCTAGGCACCAGCGACATAGACAGGAGGTTCTGCATCGTCAGTATGAGGGGCTAGGCACCAGCGACATAGACAGGAGGCTCTGCATCGTCAGTATGAGGGGCTAGGCACCAGCGACATAGACAGGAGGCTCTGCATCGTCAGTATGAGGGGCTAGGCACCAGCGACATAGACAGGAGGCTCTGCATCGTCAGTATGAGGGGCTAGGTACCAGCGACATAGACAGGAGGCTCTGCATCGTCAGTATGAGGGGCTAGGCACCAGCGACATAGACAGGAGGCTCTGCATCGTCAGTATGAGGGGCTAGGTACCAGCGACATAGACAGGAGGCTCTGCATCGTCAGTATGAGGGGCTAGGCACCTGCGACATAGACAGGAGGCTCTGCATCACCAGTATGAGGGGCTAGGTACCAGCGACATAGACAGGAGGCTCTGCATCGTCAGTATGAGGGGCTAGGCACCTGCGACATAGACAGGAGGCTCTGCATCGTCAGAATGAGGGGCTATGTACCAGCGACATAGACAGGAGGTTCTGCATCGTCAGAATGAGGGGCTAGGCACCAGCGACATAGACAGGGGGCTCTGCATCGTCAGTATGAGGGGCTAGGTACCAGTTACATACACAGGAGGTTCTACATCGACAGTGTGAGAGGCTAGGCACAGCGACATAGACAGTAGGCTCAGCATCGCCAGTATGAGGGGCTAGGCACCAGCGACATAGACAGGAGGCTCTGCATCGTCAGTATGAGGGGCTAGGCACCAGCGACATACACAGGAGGTTCTGCATCGTCAGTATGAGGGACTAGGTACCAGCGACATAGACAGGAGTCTCTGCAGCGTCAGTATGAGGGGCTAGGCACCAGCGACATAGACAGGAGGCTCTGCATCGTCAGTATGAGGGGCTAGGTACCAGCGACATAGACAGGAGGCTCTGCATCGTCAGTATGAGGGGCTAGGTACCAGCGACATAGACAGGAGGCTCTGCATCGTCAGTATGAGGGGCTAGGCACCAGCGACATAGACAGGAGGCTCTGCATCGTCAGTATGAGGGGCTAGGTACCAGCGACATAGACAGGAGGCTCTGCATCGTCAGTATGAGGGGCTAGGTACCAGCGACATAGACAGGAGGCTCTGCATCGTCAGTATGAGGGGCTAGGCACCAGCGACATAGACAGGAGGCTCTGCATCGTCAGTATGAGGGGCTAGGCACCAGCGACATAGACAGGAGGCTCTGCATCGTCAGTATGAGGGGCTAGGCACCAGCGACATAGACAGGAGGCTCTGCATCGTCAGTATGAGGGGCTAGGCACCAGCGACATAGACAGGAGGCTCTGCATCGTCAGTATGAGGGGCTAGGTACCAGCGACATAGACAGGAGGCTCTGCATCGTCAGTATGAGGGGCTAGGTACCAGCGACATAGACAGGAGGCTCTGCATCGTCAGTATGAGGGGCTAGGCACCAGCGACATAGACAGGAGGCTCTGCATCGTCAGTATGAGGGGCTAGGCTACCAGCGACATAGACAGGAGGCTCTGCATCGTCAGTATGAGGGGCTAGGCACCAGCGACATAGACAGGAGGCTCTGCATCGTCAGTATGAGGGGCTAGGCACCAGCGACATAGACAGGAGGTTCTGCATCGTCAGTATGAGGGGCTAGGTACCAGCGACATAGACAGGAGGCTCTGCATCGTCAGTATGAGGGGCTAGGCACCAGCGACATAGACAGGAGGCTCTGCATCGTCAGTATGAGGGGCTAGGCACCAGCGACATAGACAGGAGGCTCTGCATCGTCAGTATGAGGGGCTAGGCACCAGCGACATAGACAGGAGGTTCTGCATCGTCAGTATGAGGGGCTAGGCTACCAGCGACATAGACAGGAGGCTCTGCATCGTCAGTATGAGGGGCTAGGCACCAGCGACATAGACAGGAGGCTCTGCATCGTCAGTATGAGGGGCTAGGCACCAGCGACATAGACAGGAGGCTCTGCATCGTCAGTATGAGGGGCTAGGTACCAGCGACATAGACAGGAGGCTCTGCATCGTCAGTATGAGGGGCTAGGTACCAGCGACATAGACAGGAGGCTCTGCATCGTCAGTATGAGGGGCTAGGTACCAGCGACATAGACAGGAGGTTCTGCATCGTCAGTATGAGGGGCTAGGCACCAGCGACATAGACAGGAGGCTCTGCATCGTCAGTATGAGGGGCTAGGCACCAGCGACATAGACAGGAGGCTCTGCATCGTCAGTATGAGGGGCTAGGTACCAGCGACATAGACAGGAGGCTCTGCATCGTCAGTATGAGGGGCTAGGTACCAGCGACATAGACAGGAGGTTCTGCATCGTCAGTATGAGGGGCTAGGCTCCAGCGACATAGACAGGAGGTTCTACATCGTCAGTATGAGGGGCTAGGCACCAGCGACATAGACAGGAGGTTCTGCATCGTCAGTATGAGGGGTTAGGCACCAGCGACATAGACAGGAGGCTCTGCATCGTCAGTATGATTGGCTAGGTACCAGCGACATAGACAGGAGGCTCTGCATCGTCAGTATGAGGGGCTATGTACCAGCGACATAGACAGGAGGCTCTGCATCGTCAGTATGAGGGGCTAGGTACCAGCGACATAGACAGGAGGCTCTGCATCGTCAGTATGAGGGACTAGGTACCAGCGACATAGACAGGAGTCTCTGCAGCGTCAGTATGATGGGCTAGGTACCAGCGACATAGACAGGAGGTTCTGCATCGTCAGTATGAGGGGCTAGGCACCAGCGACATAGACAGGAGGCTCTGCATCGTCAGTATGAGGGGCTAGGCACCAGCGACATAGACAGGAGGCTCTGCATCGTCAGTATGAGGGGCTAGGCACCAGCGACATAGACAGGAGGCTCTGCATCGTCAGTATGAGGGGCTAGGCACCAGCGACATAGACAGGAGGCTCTGCATCGTCAGTATGAGGGGCTAGGCACCAGCGACATAGACAGGAGGTTCTGCATCGTCAGTATGAGGGGCTAGGCACCAGCGACATAGACAGGAGGCTCTGCATCGTCAGTATGAGGGGCTAGGCACCAGCGACATAGACAGGAGGCTCTGCATCGTCAGTATGAGGGGCTAGGTACCAGCGACATAGACAGGAGGCTCTGCATCGTCAGTATGAGGGGCTAGGCACCAGCGACATAGACAGGAGGCTCTGCATCGTCAGTATGAGGGGCTAGGCACCAGCGACATAGACAGGAGGCTCTGCATCGTCAGTATGAGGGGCTAGGCACCAGCGACATAGACAGGAGGCTCTGCATCGTCAGTATGAGGGGCTAGGTACCAGCGACATAGACAGGAGGCTCTGCATCGTCAGTATGAGGGGCTAGGCACCAGCGACATAGACAGGAGGCTCTGCATCGTCAGTATGAGGGGCTAGGTACCAGCGATATAGACAGGAGGCTCTGCATCGTCAGTATGAGGGGCTAGGCACCTGCGACATAGACAGGAGGCTCTGCATCGTCAGTGTGAAGGGCTAGGCACCAGCGACATAGACAGTAGGTTCTGCATCGTCAGTATGAGGGGCTAGGCTCCAGCGACATAGACAGGAGGTTCTGCATCATCAGTATGAGGAGCTAGTCACCAGCGACATAGACAGGAGGCTCTGCATCGTCAGTATGAGGGGCTAGGTACCAGCGACATAGACAGGAGGCTCTGCATCGTCAGTATGAGGGGCTTAGGTACCAGCGACATAGACAGGAGGCTCTGCATCGTCAGTATGAGGGGCTAGGCACCAGCGACATAGACAGGAGGCTCTGCATCGTCAGTATGAGGGGCTAGGCACCAGCGACATAGACAGGAGGCTCTGCATCGTCAGTATGAGGGGCTAGGCACCAGCGACATAGACAGGAGGTTCTGCATCGTCAGTATGAGGGGCTAGGCTCCAGCGACATAGACAGGAGATTCTGCATCGTCAGTATGAGGGGCTAGGCACCAGCGACTATAGACAGGAGGCTCTGCATCGTCAGTATGAGGGGCTAGGCACCTGCGACATAGACAGGAGGCTCTGCATCGTCAGTATGAAGGGCTAGGCACCAGCGACATAGACAGGAGGCTCTGCATCGTCAGTATGAGGGGCTAGGCACCAGCGACATAGACAGGAGTTCTGCATCGTCAGTATGAGGGGCTAGGCACCAGCGACATAGACAGGAGGTTCTGCATCGTCAGTATGAGGGGCTAGGCTCCAGCGACATAGACAGTAGGTTCTGCATCGTCAGTATGAGGGGCTAGGTACCAGCGACATAGACAGTAGGTTCTGCATCGTCAGTATGAGGGGCTAGATAACGGCGACATAGACAGGAGGCTCTGCATCGTCAGTATGAGGGGCTAGGCACCAGCGACATAGACAGGAGGTTCTGCATCGTCAGTATGAGGGGCTAGGCACCAGCGACATAGACAGGAGGCTCTGCATCGTCAGTATGAGGGGCTAGGCACCAGCGACATAGACAGGAGGCTCTGCATCGTCAGTATGAGGGGCTAGGCACCAGCGACATAGACAGGAGGCTCTGCATCGTCAGTATGAGGGGCTAGGCACCAGCGACATAGACAGGAGGCTCTGCATCGTCAGTATGAGGGGCTAGGCACCAGCGACATAGACAGGAGGCTCTGCATCGTCAGTATGAGGGGCTAGGCACCAGCGACATAGACAGGAGGCTCTGCATCGTCAGTATGAGGGGCTAGGCACCAGCGACATAGACAGGAGGCTCTGCATCGTCAGTATGAGGGGCTAGGCACCAGCGACATAGACAGGAGGCTCTGCATCGTCAGTATGAGGGGCTAGGCACCAGCGACATAGACAGGAGGCTCTGCATCGTCAGTATGAGGGGCTAGGCACCAGCGACATAGACAGGAGGCTCTGCATCGTCAGTATGAGGGGCTAGGTACCAGCGACATAGACAGGAGGCTCTGCATCGTCAGTATGAGGGGCTAGGCACCAGCGACATAGACAGGAGGCTCTGCATCGTCAGTATGAGGGGCTAGGCACCAGCGACATAGACAGGAGGCTCTGCATCGTCAGTATGAGGGGCTAGGCACCAGCGACATAGACAGGAGGCTCTGCATCGTCAGTATGAGGGGCTAGGCTACCAGCGACATAGACAGGAGGCTCTGCATCGTCAGTATGAGGGGCTAGGCTACCAGCGACATAGACAGGAGGCTCTGCATCGTCAGTATGAGGGGCTAGGCACCAGCGACATAGACAGGAGGCTCTGCATCGTCAGTATGAGGGGCTAGGTACCAGCGACATAGACAGGAGGCTCTGCATCGTCAGTATGAGGGGCTAGGCACCAGCGACATAGACAGGAGGTTCTGCATCGTCAGTATGAGGGGCTAGGCACCAGCGACATAGACAGTAGGCTCTGCATCGTCAGTATGAGGGGCTAGGCACCAGCGACATAGACAGGAGGCTCTGCATCGTCAGTATGAGGGGCTAGGCTCCAGCTACATAGACAGGAGGCTCTGCATCGTCAGTATGAGGGGCTAGGTACCAGCGACATAGACAGGAGGCTCTGCATCGTCAGTATGATGATGTGAGTGGGCAGCTATGTAACCCGCCCAAGGCCATTGCGCGCGGAACAACCTTTATCAGTGTGTGTAACTTGAGGCTCGGCAGAATGCGCCTTCTCCAGCCATAACTCAGATGGCTGTACGTGTTACAATCCTAAGTAAAAATGATCTACTTGATTGAAGCCTTACTGTGTCGACTCACTCATTGAACTGAGATTTAGCCTAACAAATTGGTGACCCCGACGTTGGGGGGGAGTCGAACACAACTCCGTTTAAGATCGCAGAGACAATTAAAAGCCGGCTAAAAAGAAGGTACGGAGTCAAACCTGTTAAATCAAAACTCCAAAATTGAAATTTTAAATTGTGTAATAATTGTCTCAGTGATTGAAAAAGGAGAAAAAATTAGAAGACGACCATAGCCGGACGTCAAACGCCTTGGGATTGTGACACGTAAGTGTTAAGTTAAACTTAAAAGTCCTTAAGGTGTAAGATTCATGTTATTACCTTCGACCAAATATTAGTGATAATATTTACTTAAAGTCTTTACTTAAAAAACTGTCAGATCTCAGAAGTAGAGTGAGAAGGAAATAGAATTATTACCTTCGACCAAATATTAGTGATAATATTTACTTAAAGTCTTTACTTAAAAAACTGTCAGATATCAGAAGTAGAGTGAGAAGGAAGTAGAGTCTTAGAATCGGAAAATTGTTTTGTTGCCTTAGACTGGTTATTAAGAACAGAGATCTGTCACGTGAAGGTCGGGCATTGAAAACAAAACAGTTTTGGATCTATTATCACCGGTTCATAAGAGACTTGAAATATAAATGTCCTTGAAATATAAATGTCCTTGAAATATAAATGTCCGGTAACATTAGCGCGCGAAAAGAGCATAAAAATTTAGAAGAAAAATGGCCACTGGGGGAAAACTAATGCATTAAAATTGGGTATAAAATTGACAGAGAAAGAAATAGTTAAAACAGCCAACGTCTTAAAAAAAAAGGACGGCACATATGGGAAAATAACCAAGTCATTAGGCTATCCGCCTTGAATCTGTATATTAATCCATGTGAGTTTAAGCTTAAGTGAGATAAGGTGCTGTCAGGGACTGCGGAGTTCCCAAATCTTATCTCCCAGAATTCTGACATAGTAAACTGCTTTGTTACTGATATTCAGGCCTTTGTGTGAATATTTTCACCCCTAACATTTAGTGTAAGTCTGGAAGGATTTGCTGAGCTGGACGTCGCTCGAGCCGGTGGACAAGGCGAGTAGTCAAACCTTTGACCGCCTAAAATTAGAATCACTTGGCAAGGCGGACAGACGGTGAGGTAACATCCAATAAATCTAGTATCAAGGCCAAATGAGTAAAAAAGTCAGTTTAAAACATTTTTTTGGTTTTTGAAGAGCAAAATACTCTGGTAAAAAAAACAATGATCAAAGATGGGTGTGATTTCTGTGGAACAGAGAAAAATGGTGAGATACACAGAAGTAAAGATAAGACAAATAAAGTTCTAAGCACAAATGATAAATTAAACCTTCATACCATTTGGAAGACAGGCTGGTTTAAAGGAATTGAGCTCTAACTCCTTTAAGCAAAGCAATCAAGTGGGTAAAGATAGTGTAAAGACCTCACAAAACTGCCAACAATTACGGCTAACGACTGTCCCGGAATGTCTCAAGGAGAAAAAAAAATCAAATTAAGTGAAGTCCAAAAGATCAGAAAGGGGCTAAAACACTCAATTACTTTTGTTCAGGAATATCTGAGGATGACTAACCCCCCCTCCCAAAACAAAAAAATGGGGAGGAAAATCAATACAAGGTTACGGTTAGAAACTTAAGAATGGATACATGTCGAGAATAACTTCAGATCGTTTCAAGCCGTCCAGATAAATTCAGCAGTAATTCAACTCACTTGAAATAAAAGAAAAATAAACATCCAGTAATGTCTCTTTCCAAAAACCGGTTAAATAACGAACATTGAAAATTGAAAGAAAGGATGGGTAATGTCTAAGGTCACATAACGGATGGAGATGGCATCATGCCAAGTTCTCCACCACTTTTGATTCTGTACAAAAATTTAACCATTTCAGCAAGCAGGTCATCTGCACAAAGAAATATACATCTCTAAGAAAAGCTAATGCCTCTAAAATTAATCAGTGGAAATTGACTTAAATGGAATGACACAGATAAAGTTTTTGAAGGAGATTGAAAATTTTGTTCAGCATTTTAATTTTGTTCCATTTTAGAGAAAGAGAGAGACAGAGTTACGTCGAGAGAGTTACGTAGAGAGAGAGAGACTGATAGAGACAGCGAAAGTTGAGAGAGCGAAAAAGAGCGAGTCAGGGAGAGACAGAGAAGGGCAGGGGTAGTTAGATAAAGGTAAAGAGAAAGAGCGACAAGAGTTCCAGAGACAGACACAGAGAAAGAGAGAGAGAGAGTTTTAGGCATCTAAACTTTGTTCTGAACTATTCACAGTCTTTGTATTCAGACTTTGACTTCAGACCTTGACTTGTTACGAGCTGTGATTATTTGAAAGCTTCAAATTGTCTACGCATTGTCTTTAAAGATTATAGTTTGAGTACAGTTAACAATTTTTTTTCTTTTCAAAGGCTATAATTTTAATCAGGGTGCAAAATCACGTATGTAAAAATAAGAAAATATTAGTTTTATGGTGTTCAGTGGAGGTTAGGATAGTTGAAATACATATGACAAATATGATCAAGCCGGTGTTTCATTAGTTCAGGGTTAAAACTTCCCTGACACAAATAATCATCAGTAGGGTGAAACTAAACTGTCTCACAACGCAGATGTTTTAATTATGAGATTGCAGAATGACTTATAAACAACAGATGGGTAAATGAAATATGTCCATGAGTTTCAATAACATATTGTGTTCCCTGAAAAACTTGATAACGGGAATTTGGCAGCACTCCAACTTTTACTCCCAGCCATTTGAGTGAAAAATTTAAAAACAAGTTTAGAGATGCGAATGGCATCATTCCAATTTATGCACCCACTATACCCCCTTTTTGTCTCTGCAAGACAGTCAACCCTTTCAACAAGCTTTTGTGTGTAATCCAGAAGATGTCTTGACACTCCCATGCTGGTTTGCCTGCGAGTTCTGGCCTTTTAAATTCTGATAAAGTAATGAACAGTCCACACAGCTGAAGATGCTTTTTAATTGGAACTTACAAATCTTAAGTTTTGAATTTTCACCCTCTTAACGACCCAGGACCCAAGACCAACCCGGAGTGGGTGCAAACATGGGAAGATAGGGAAATTGAAATGAGTCAATATATCAAAATGCTCGGTAACATGGTCACTTTAGTTTCGCAACAGGTGAACAACGCGGCCGGTGACGGAGAAGAAGGACAGGAGAGTCCGATAAAAGAAGGGGACCTGGTGTGTATCAGAAAACCCGGAAAAATCCCGTGGGCTGAGGGCATTCGCCAACCGGGAGGAACTACCTCCTAAATACCAGGACATGAAGATATTTTTGACCAAGAAGAGTACTTAGAAGCTGAAATGTGAAACTGGGGGGGAAGGGAACCAAAGAAAAACGCGCGGGTTATAAGGGGCAAGGCAAAAATTGTATATAATGTACACCGCCCCTGGGAAGGACTTGAGACTCCGGCGGGTCGAGCCAAGAGGATGGGGGGGGGGGGGGTCCTCACCTACCAGAGACCTCAGGACCCAACCAGGCGGTATAGAACGCTTGGCAAAAAGGGTTTTTTATTTTTTATTTTTGCGCGCGTTTCAAAACATAGGGGGCGCGGGAAGTAATTGTTGTCCTCATAAGAGGACAAAGGAGGGATTGTAAGGTATATTTGTGCAGCTGCTTCTAGCTCTGACTAAGGAGGGCGATGGGGGTGGCGGTTTAGATAACATTTAGGTTAGCAACAGTACTGTGAGTGGGCAGCTATGTAACCCGCCCAAGGCCATTGCGCGCGGAACAACCTTTATCAGTGTGTGTAACTTGAGGCTCGGCAGAATGCGCCTTCTCCAGCCATAACTCAGATGGCTGTACGTGTTACAATCCTAAGTAAAAACTATCTACTTGATTGAAGCCTTACTGTGTCGACTCACTCATTGAACTGAGATTTAGCCTAACAGTACGCAGCCTTGCGGGACCCCGGTATTGAGGACTATTGTGGAGGAGGTGTTGGTGTTCATTCTTACTGACTGTGGTCTGTTGGTCAGAAAGTCAAGGATCCAGTTGCAGAGTGGAGAGCCAAGTTCTAGGTTTTGGAGCTTTGATATGAGCTTGGCTGGGATTATGGTGTTGAAGGCGGAGCTGTAGTCAATAAATAGGAGTCTGATGTAGGAGTCCTTGTTTTCGAGATGCTCTAGGGATGAGTGTAGGGCCAGGGAAATGGCGTCTGATGTGGACCGGTTGCGACGGTATGCGAATTGAAGTGGGTCAAGGCGTTCCGGGAGTATGGAGGTGATGCGCTTCATGATCAGCCTCTCTAAGCACTTCATTACAACTGACGTCAGGGCCACCGGGCGGTAGTCATTGAGGCACGTTGCCTGGTTCTTCTTTGGTACCGGTATGATGGTGGTCTTCTTGAAGCAGGTGGGGACCTCGGAGTGGAGTAGGGATAGGTTAAAGATGTCTGTGAATACCTCTGCCAGCTGGTCTGCGCAGGCTCTGAGTGCACGACCAGGGATACCGTCCGGGCCCATCGCCTTCCGTGGGTTCACTTTCAGGAAGGCCGATCTGACTTCGGAAACTGTGATGGTGGGTATGGGTGAATTATGGGCTGCTGGGGCATTCGACAGCGGATTGTTGGTTACCTGCTCAAACCGAGCATAGAATGCATTAAGTTCATCGGGGAGGGGTGCGCTGCTGCCAGAGATAATGCTCGGCTTCGCTTTGTAGCCCGTTATGTTGCTTAGTCCTTGCCACAACCGCCGAGAGTCTGTCTGTGACTCTAGCTTGGTTTGATATTCTCTCTTGGCATCTCGGATGGCTTTGCGGAGGTCGTACCTGGATTTCTTGTATAGGACAGGGTTGTCTGCCTTGAACGCCTCAGATCTGTCCTTCAGTAGGGAGTCAATCTTGCGGTTGAGCCATGGTTTCCGGTTGGGGAACGTACGTACTGCTTTCTTTGGCACGCAGTCGTCCACACATTTGCTGATGAAGTCTGTGACGGTGGTGGCATACTCATTTAAGTTAGTCGCTGAGTTCTTAAATATGGACCAGTCCACTGTCTCCAAGCAGTCACGTAAGAGCTCTTCTGTCTCCTCGGACCAGCACTGCACAACCTTCTTAGCTGGATTCTCCCGCTTGAGTTTCTGCTGGGCCTGTGTCGGCACTGTCAGAGGGTCAGTCAGTATACAGGGCAGGGGAGTGATGATGGGCCTGTGTCGGCACTGTCAGAGGGTCAGTCAGTATACAGGGCAGGAGAGTGATGATGGGCCTGTGTCGGCACTGTCAGCGGGTCAGTATACAGGGCAGGAGAGTGATGATGGGCCTGTGTCGGCACTGTCAGAGGGTCAGTCAGTATACAGGGCAGGGGAGTGATGATGGGCCTGTGTCGGCACTGTCAGAGGGTCAGTATACAGGCAGGAGAGTGATGATGGGCCTGTGTCGGCACTGTCAGAGGGTCAGTCAGTATACAGGGCAGGAGAGTGATGATGGGCCTGTGTCGGCACTGTCAGCTGGTCAGTCAGTATACAGGGCAGGAGAGTGATGATGGGCCTGTGTCGGCACTGTCAGAGGGTCAGTCAGTATACAGGGCAGGAGAGTGATGATGGGCCTGTGTCGGCACTGTCAGCGGGTCAGTCAGTATACAGGGCAGGAGAGTGATGATGGGCCTGTGTCGGCACTGTCAGTGGGTCAGTCAGTATACAGGGCAGGAGAGTGATGATGGGCCTGTGTCGGCACTGTCAGCGGGTCAGTATACAGGG
>NW_024055619.1:0-32528 GCF_902713615.1 Scyliorhinus canicula | reverse complement strand
CCAGTCCGTGCCTTACTCTGTCTCTTTCTCTCTCTCTCTCTCTCTCTCTAACTGTCTCTATCTCTATCTATCCTCTCTCTCTCTCCCTCCGTCCCTGCCTTTCTGTCTCTGCCAGTCCGTGCCTTACTCTGTCACTCTCTCACTCTCTCTCTCTCTCTAACTGTCTCTATCTCTATCTATCCCTCTCTCTCTCCCTCCGTCACTGCCTTTCTGTCTCTGCCAGTCCGTGCCTTACTCTGTCTCTTTCTCTCTGTCTCTCTGTCTCTCTCTCTCTCTCTAACTGTCTCTATCTATCTATCCCTCTCTCTCTCCCTCCGTCCCCTGCCTTTCTGTCTCTGCCAGTCCGTGCCTTACTCTGTCTCTCTCTCTCTCTCTCTCTCTCTAACTGTCTCTATCTCTATCTATCCCTCTCTCTCTCCCTCCGTCACTGCCTTTCTGTCTCTGCCAGTCCGTGCCTTACTCTGTCTCTTTCTCTCTGTCTCTCTCTCTCTCTCTCTCTAACTGTCTCTATCTCTATCTATCCCTCTCTCTCTCCCTCCGTCACTGCCTTTCTGTCTCTGCCAGTCCGTGCCTTACTCTGTCTCTTTCTCTCTGTCTCTCTCTCTCTCTCTCTAACTGTCTCTATCTCTATCTATCCCTCTCTCCCTCCCTTCGTCACTGCCTTTCTGTCTCTGCCAGTCCGTGCCTTACTCTGTCTCTTTCTCTCTGTCTCTTTCTTTCTTCCAGTCTCTCTCCCCCGCTCTCTCTCTCTCTCTCTCTCTCTGGCTGACTCTCTTTATCTCTCTCTCCATTATGTAAATAGTCCAACTCGAGAAGGGGCCATACTGGACCTGGTATTGGGGAATGATCCCGGCCAGGTGGTTGATGTTTCAGTCGGTGATTACTTTGGGAATAGCGATCACAATTTCGTAAGTTTTAGAATACTCATGGACAAGGACAGGAGTGGTCCAAAAGGAAGTGTACGAAATTGGGGAAAGGCAGAGTATAACAAAATTAGGCAGGAGCTAGGGAATGTGGATTGGGAGCAGCTGTTTAAGGGTAAATCCATATTTGAAATGTGGGAGTCTTTTAAGGAAAGGTTGATTAGAGTGCATGACAGACATGTTCCTGTGAAAATGAAGGAAAGAAATTGCAAGATTAGGGAACCATGGATGACGGGTGGAAATCGTGAGACTAGCTAAGACTAGCGAAGAGGGGCAGCACGGTAGCATAGTGGTTAGCACAATTGCTTCACAGCTCCAGGGTCCCATGTTCGATTCCCGGCTGGGTCACTGTCTGTGCGGAGTCTGCACGTCCTCCCCGTGTGTGCGTGGGTTTCCTCCGGGTGCTCCGGTTTCCTCCCACAGTCCAAAGATGTGCAGGTTAGGTGGATTGGCCATGCTAAATTGTCCGTAGTGTCCAAAATAGCCCTCAGTGCTGGGTGGGGTTACTGGGTTATGGGGATAGGGTGGAGGTGTGGGCTTGGGTAGGGTGCGCTTTCCAAGAGCCGGTGCAGACTCGATGGGCCAAATGGCCTCCTTCTACACTGTAAATTCTATGAAAGATGAAAAAGGAAGCGGACATATGATCAAGGCTGTTTTGTTGGCTTGCTTAGGCTTGAGAGATGAACAGACACTTCCAACACAGATGAAGGTTCAACTCAATTTTATTAGCCACTTCTAACGAACCAACACACGATAACTGTGGGTCTAAAAATGTGAACTGGAACTAGAGACTTGTCTGAACCAACTGATCCTCTCAGCACGCGGTGTGAGTCTGTGCTGGGCTGGATGACCTAAGCCTTGTCTGAACCAACTGATCCTCTCAGCACGCGGTGTGAGTCTGTGCTGGGCTGGATGACCTAAGCCTTGTCTGAACCAGCTGATCCTCTCAGCACGCGGTATGAGTCTGTGCTGGGCTGGATGAGTTCCTGTTACACAGAGAGGCAGCACCCAGAATGAGCGGGAACCGTGGGGCCCTCTGTCTTTATAGTGTGTGTATTCTAGCTGGTGATTGGCTGCGGTGTGTGTACATGTTGATTGGTCCCTGTGTGTGTCCATCAGTCTGTGTCTGCACCATGATATATTGGTGTATATTATGACATCTCCCCTTTTATAAACAAATGTTGATATAGGCATGTGCTAATAAATAGTGTGGGTGTGTGGAGAATGTACCTAGCTATGTGTGAGGTGCAAAGACATATGTACAAAGCTATATACAGGGAACAAGACTATTTACAGAGGAAGGTGCCTGGTGCAGATGGCTACTATGAACTGGAACAACCAACAAATCTATTTACAAATCACTGGATAACGAATGCAACAACAAAGAATATGGGGAAAATGAACATTTCAAAAGGTCCACATGTGTGCAGAGTTCATAAGTTCAGTCTCTGAGGTGGGAGACGGACTCTGGTTGACCGCCTCAAGGCTGGGGCAATGGCTGGGGCCTCAGGAGCCGGGAGGGCAGCATCACAGTCAGGGGCAGGCAGAGCGACCGGAAGCCCCACACAGTCCACGGTGGGATCAGTAGCAGAGCTGGTCGGAGGATCCCGTGACGACCCTGGAACCAGGCGAAGAGCAGGCCTGTTACGGCGCCGAATGGATCCATCCGGGAAGCGGACCAGAGAAGGACCTGGGGGGCCACCTGCTTTAGAACAACCGCAGGCACAGACCAGCCACCATCCGGGAGGTGGATGCCAACCTTGTCGCGTGGATGGATGTCGGAAAGGTCAGCAGCCCGTGAGTCGTCTGACGTTTTCTGCTGCAGGTGAGACATGTGCATGCGGTGGGGCACGGGGACATAATCCAGGTTGGGAGTGAGGATTGATGGCACCATCGTTCTGAGGGTGCGGTTCATTAGCAGCTGAGCAGGCGGCAGGCCGGTGGAGAGCGGGGCGGAGCGACAGGCCGGTGGAGAGCGGGGCGGAGCGATAGGCCGGTGGAGAGCGGGGCGGAGCGACTAGGCCGGTGGAGAGCGGGGCGGAGCGACAGGCCGGTGGAGAGCGGGGTGGAGCGATAGGCCGTTGGAGAGCGGGGCGGAGCGACAGGCCGGTGGAGAGCGGGGCGGAGCGACAGGCCGGTGGAGAGCGGGGCGGAGCGACAGGCCGGTGGAGAGCGGGGCGGGAGGGATAGGCCGGTGGAGAGCGGGGCGGAGCGACTAGGCCGGTGGAGAGCGGGGCGGAGCGATAGGCGGTGGAGAGCGGGGCGGAGCGATAGGCCAGTGGAGAGCGGGGTGGAGCGATAGGCCGTGGAGAGCGGGGTCGGAGCGATAGGCCGGTGGAGAGCGGGGCGGAGCGATAGGCCAGTGGAGAGCGGGGCGGAGCGATAGGCCGGTGGAGAGCGGGGCGGAGCGATAGGCCAGTGGAGAGCGGGGTGGAGCGACAGGCCGGTGGAGAGCGGGGCGGAGCGATAGGCCGGTGGAGAGCGGGTTGGAGCGACAGGCCGGTGGAGAGCGGGGCGGAGCGACAGGCCAGTGGAGAGCGGGGCGGAGCGACAAGCCGGTGGAGAGCGGGGTGGAGCGATAGGCCGGTGGAGAGCGGGGCGGAGCGACAGGCCGGTGGAGAGCGGGGCGGAGCGATAGGCCGGTGGAGAGCGGGGCGGAGCGATAGGCCGGTGGAGAGCGGGGCGCAGCGATAGGCCGGTGGAGAGCGGGGCGGAGCGACAGGCCGGTGGAGAGCGGGGCGGAGCGATAGGCCGGTGGAGAGCGGGGCGGAGCGACAGGCTGGTGGAGAGCGGGGCGGAGCGATAGGCCGGTGGAGAGCGGGGCGGAGCGACAGGCTGGTGGAGAGCGGGGCGGAGCGATAGGCCGGTGGAGAGCGGGGCGGAGCGACAGGCCGGTGGAGAGCGGGGCGGAGCGATAGGCCGGTGGAGAGCAGGGCGGAGCGACAGGCCGGTGGAGAGCGGGGCGGAGCGATAGGCCGGTGGAGAGCGGGGCGGAGCGATAGGCCGGTGGAGAGAGGGGCGGAGCCATAGGCCGGTGGAGAGCGGGGCGGAGCGATAGGCCGGTGGAGAGCGGGGCGGAGCGATAGGCCGGTGGAGAGCGGGGCGGAGCGATAGGCCGGTGGAGAGCGGGGCGGAGCGATAGGCCGGTGGAGAGCGCGGCGGAGCGACAGGCCGGTGGAGAGCGGGGCGGAGCGATAGGCCAGCAGAGCAAGATGGAAATCTGAGCCGGCGTTGGTGGACTTGCTGAGGGGCCGCTTAACGATGTTGACCCCCTTTTCCGCCTTCCCATTGGATTGTGGGTATAGGGGACTGGACTTCACGTGCTGGTGTTGCTCGTTCTGAGTGAATGTGCTTAACACTCGATTTGGCTCTGTTTTGTTACTTCGCTCTGGAGTCGCCAGGTATCGTTAAGATACCGCCACAAGTTTCAAGGTCAAGTTCAAAGCAATAAAACCATACACCAATTAGTAAGTTCAAACAAATGAGTTTATTATAATACAATTATAATACTCATGCACACGCTAAGATCACTAAACTATTCCTAAACTATATTAGGATGTGTAGGTTGGAGAAGTAGGAGAGCGGGGCGGAGCGACAGGCCGGTGGAGAGCGGGCCGGAGCGACAGGCCGGTGGAGAGCGGGGCGGAGCGACAGGCCGGTGGAGAGCGGGGCGGAGCGACAGGCCGGTGGAGAGCGCGGCGGAGCGACAGGCCGGTGGAGAGCGGGGCGGAGCGACAGGCCGGTGGAGAGCGCGGCGGAGCGACAGGCCGGTGGAGAGCGGGGCGGAGCGATAGGCCAGCAGAGCAAGATGGAAATCTGAGCCGGCGTTGGTGGACTTGCTGAGGGGCCGCTTAACGATGTTGACCCCCTTTTCCGCCTTCCCATTGGATTGTGGGTATAGGGGACTGGACTTCACGTGCTGGTGTTGCTCGTTCTGAGTGAATGTGCTTAACACTCGATTTGGCTCTGTTTTGTTACTTCGCTCTGGAGTCGCCAGGTATCGTTAAGATACCGCCACAAGTTTCAAGGTCAAGTTCAAAGCAATAAAACCATACACCAATTAGTAAGTTCAAACAAATGAGTTTATTATAATACAATTATAATACTCATGCACACGCTAAGATCACTAAACTATTCCTAAACTATATTAGGATGTGTAGGTTGGAGAAGTAGGCTGCAAGGGTTGGGCACACTGGATATGTGGAGCATGTTCAAGGAACAGCTATTGCGTGTTCTTGATCAGTACGTACCAGTCAGACAGGGAGGAAAGGGTAGAGCGAGGGAACCGTGGTTTACCAAAGAAGTGGAATCTCTTGTTAAGAGGAAAAAGGAGGCCTATGTGAAGATGAGGCGTGAAGTTTCAGTTGGGGCGCTTGATAGTTACAAGGAAGCGAGGAAGGATCTAAAGAGAGAGCTAAGACGAGCAAGGAGGGGACATGAGAAGTCTTTGGCAGGTAGGATCAAGGAAAACCCAAAAGCTTTCTATAGGTATGTCAGGAATAAAAGAATGACTAGGGTAAGAGTAGGGCCAGTCAAGGACAGTGGTGGGAAGTTGTGTGTGGAGGCTGAGGAGATAAGCGAGATACTAAATGAATACTTTTTGTCAGTATTCACTCAGGAAAAAGATAATATTGTGGAGGAGAATGCTGAGACCCAGGCTATTAGAATAGATGGTATTGAGGTGAGTAGGGAAGAAGTGTTGGCAATTCTGGACAAGGTGAAAATAGATAAGTCCCCGGGGCCTGATGGGATTTATCCTAGGATTCTCTGGGAAGCCAGGGAAGAGATTGCTGAGCCTTTGGCTTTGATTTTTAGGTCATCATTGGCTACAGGAATAGTGCCAGAGGACTGGAGGATAGCAAATGTGGTCCCTTTGTTCAAGAAGGGGAGTAGAGATAACCCCGGTAACTATAGGCCGGTGAGCCTAACATCTGTGGTGGGTAAAGTCTTGGAGAGGATTATAAAAGATACGATTTATAATCATCTAGATAGGAATAATATGATTAGGGATAGTCAGCATGGTTTTGTGAAGGGTAGGTCATGCCTCACAAACCTTATCGAGTTCTTTGAGAAGGTGACTGAACAGGTGGACGAGGGTAAAGCAGTTGATGTGGTGTATATGGATTTCAGTAAAGCGTTTGATAAGGTTCCCCACGGTCGGCTATTGCAGAAAATACGGAGGCTGGGGATTGAGGGTGATTTAGAGATGTGGATCAGAAATTGGCTAGTTGAAAGAAGACAGAGAGTGGTGGTTGATGGGAAATGTTCAGAATGGAGTTCAGTTACGAGTGGCGTACCACATGGATCTGTTCTGGGGCCGTTGCTGTTTGTCATTTTTATAAATGACCTAGAGGAGGGAGCAGAAGGATGGGTAAGTAAATTTGCAGACGACACTAAAGTCGGTGGAGTTGTAGACAGTGCGGAAGGATGTTGCAGGTTACAGAGGGACATAGATAAGCTGCAGAGCTGGGCTGAGAGGTGGCAAATGGAGTTTAATGTGGAGAAGTGTGAGGTGATTCACTTTGGAAAGAATAACAGGAATGCGGAATATTTGGCTAATGGTAAAATTCTTGGTAGTGTGGATGAGCAGAGGGATCTCGGTGTCCATGTACATAGATCCCTGAAAGTTGCCACCCAGGTTGATAGGGTTGTGAAGAAGGCCTATGGTGTGATGGCCTTTATTGGTAGAGGGATTGAGTTCCGGAGCCATGAGGTCATGTTGCAGTTGTACAAAACTCTAGTACGGCCGCATTTGGAGTATTGCGTACAGTTCTGGTCGCCTCATTATAGGAAGGACGTGGAAGCTTTGGAACGGGTGCAGAGGAGATTTACCAGGATGTTGCCTGGTATGGAGGGAAAATCTTATGAGGAAAGGCTGATGGACTTGAGGTTGTTTTCGTTAGAGAGAAGAAGGTTAAGAGGTGACCGAATAGAGGCATACAAAATGATCAGAGGGTTAGATAGGGTGGACAGTGAGAGCCTTCTCCCGCGGATGGAGGTGGCTATCACGAGGGGACATAGCCTTAAATTGAGGGGTAATAGATATAGGACAGAGGTCAGAGGTGGGTTTTTTACGCAAAGAGTGGTGAGGCCGTGGAATGCCCTACCTGCAACAGTAGTGAACTCGCCAACATTGAGGGCATTTAAAAGTTTATTGGATAAGCATATGGATGATAAGGGCATAGTGTAGGTTAGATGGCCTTTAGTTTTTTTCCATGTCGGTGCAACATTGAGGGCCGAAGGGCCTGTACTGCGCTGTATCGTTCTATGTTCTATGTTCTATTCCTACCACTATATAAACCAATACTTATCTTAATGGAACTGCCGGATCAGGGGACAAGGCCTCTTGCTCTGCTCTGGTCTGTAGACTTCAGGTTGATACGGGTTAAAAAGGGGTCAGGAGTGTCTATCTCTGGTAGCGATCGTTATGAGACACTTACTTGCTGGCGGCTGCTGTCCCAAACCTCCCCTCTCTCTCGGTCAAGGTCTTCTTCGGTAAAGGCTGGTCGAGATGCTGGTCCAGAGAGGAGGGCTGGTTAAGAAGAATGAATTAAGTGTGGGACCTGTCTTTTATAGGTCCCAGAGCTTTGCACCCTTTTGGGTGGACCCTCTACCTGCTGGGAATCGATTGGGTCTCTTCCCAATCGATTTGTTTGAATCCCCCCAATACTCAGGCTGTCCCTCGGTTGCTGGGCGGGCCTTCAGGTGCTTTGTTTTCGAACCCCGCTGGTGCCGGGGTGTCTGGTTTCCCATACACTGTTGCAATCACTTCCCCATTTGTATCCATTGTCCCTGGGATCGTTCCATTGCTATGTTAACTGTCCCGGAGATTGCCTCATTAGTATGCGGAATGTTCGTTTCGGTGCTGTCTGCTCTCTTAGCAGACAGAATCCACATTGGCTTGGTGCAGCCTGCTTGTGCTGCAAACATTGTCCATTTTACCCAGCAAGCTTTGCGTTCCTCCATTTTGTATTGAGGGAATGGCCAACTTCGGTGGCTACACTCCCTCCTTGTGATCCTCATGAGAAATCATGAAGGATCACCCAAGTACGGTGTCTTTGGGTCCCCTGACCTCAGCGAGTTCCATGGCTTCTATCCTTTCCTCAAATATGGCAAAAAAAATTAACTAACAATTTCCGATTGGCGCTATATCAAAGGGGACATGCATTACCAATTGGAATTGGGAACCTCTAACTATCCTCAATAAACTACTCTCATCTCATATTTAAACATTCTACCACATTCTAAATCCTTACTCATTCATACAGCAGCATCTTTACATTTCATTCACTCTGACTCGGCAGTCGAGAGCAGAACATTATAATACAGCCGAAAAAGTCTTTATTTACAGATCATATCAAATTAAATCCTTTGTTACACATCAAGGGGTTGGGGGGATTGGTGGAATCGGAAAATGGGGGATTGTACTCTGTACACTGTTGAGGCACGAGAGCGGTGGGCTGTCCTCCATTTCCTCATCCTGAGGGTCTGGACTATAATACAGAGAACTGCAATCACCAAAAGTGATTCTATTACATACGACAAAGAGTACCATGTCAGAAATCTGGTACACCAGGTCGGGGTACTGTTACCATTGACTGGGCTGGGGGTGGTCTGGGTTTAGGAGAAGTTAGCAAACGTTGTACTGTGGGAAAGGGGGTCCACGTCCATGCGCAACCACACAGATGCCACAATAGCTAAAAACATAGCAATTCGGAGTGCTCTTCATCTTCTCTGTCTCTTCTCTTCTCTTCTTTCCTGGCATCTTGCTGTGCTGTTGCTTCGGTTCCTCTCGCGAACGTCCGAAAGCTAAGGGATCCAGCATATTATCTGTTAGTGTTCAGTTTAATATCTTGACTAAGTCTATCTGTCCTCTTGTTCCAATTTTCCCTTTATGATGTCACCACCATGTGACTCCCTCATTTTTTTTTCAAAACGGATTTAGGACCAGACATATCCTTATCTTAAACCAGTGCGAGCCGTCTCGCAGAGTGTTGAAATTTACCATCCCAAAATGTTCTTGGGTGTAAATAGCATATGGAGTGGCAGCCGAAGGGCTACCTTAAACAAAATGAAACCAAGCTTTAGAAACGAAAAGGTCGAATGAGTTGCGTATGGGCCGCGACGGGTAAGAGTTGAATGGGATCCCCGGGTAGGGCGTGCTGTGCTGTACCCGAGCTTAGCTGACCAAAGGGGTGGGCCTCAGACAGGGCGGGTCCTCAATGCCGTTTCTCCACTGCCTGAGCAACCTGAAATGAACGGGCAAGAATGTAGTCATAGTGGAATTGCAGCCTCTATTCCCAGAATAGAGGGGCACCTACAAAAAGGGAGGAGCCAAGATGCTCCTGGTGAAACGTTGAGCTGGGCTCCAGACATTTCAGCTGTCAAGTTCTCAGAAATATCTGCGGACAAACTAACGTGCATGTGAGGTGGTCACAAGCTTTTCGGCTGAAAAGCAAGTGGCCAATTTGCAAATCAAACATTTAACAGACAAACAAACATACGTGCAGGTTCCATCAGAAAGGACAGCGCTTCTCTCAAGCGGTTCCTCTTTTTCCATCATCTGGACACCTCACTTCTCATCATTCTCTGCGAACAGGGTCGCAAAGCGGTTGCCGTGTCGGGTGTCAGACATTGAAGAAATGAATAAATGAATATGATAAAAATAGGATTATTAGTTAAAATAGTATAGATAAATAGGGCCGGTCCGATGGTAGGGGGCTCACAGACAAAGGACAAAGAGATTTAGCCAAAGCCTGTTTGAGACCATCGGGGGAGGGTGGCCGCATGGTGAGCATGCTGAAAAGGATGCTGGGGTTACAATGCAAAGTGACCAATTAGGATATAGGGCCAGGTCAGGAGGGGTATAGAATGACCAATGGGAAGCTGAGATGTGAATCGTACTGTGATTTTGAATATATCAGCAGAAGCTTCTCTGTATACGATCTCTCTTACTCCTGGATGCTGCAGAAGACAGTGTGTGTTCTGTAGCTATGGATTGATGCAGCCTTGCAAGTTAGTTATTATTAAATTATATGATACCTGCAAATCCATCTCAGATTTTATTGAATCTAGACTGACAGCAAATTAACCAGGAATTAACATTTGGTGCCGAAATCCGGGTTTCTCGAGAATCTTGCCTTTCAACTGCGAAATCAGAATTGGACTGCTTTTGGAAAGGAGTGTGCCTTTCCACTGTCCAGTGATGAATGAGTTAGTTCCCTGACCATATTTGAGTTAGTTTTACTCCTCTCTAGTTGTGAATGGGTCAGTTCTCTGCCGGGATTTGAGTGTGTCTTTCCACAGTCCTGTTGTGAATGAGTCTGTTCCCTCTCCAGATTGGAGTGTGTCTTCCCACTGTCCTGTTGTGAATGAGTCTGTTCCCTCTCCAGATTGGAGTGTGCATTCCCACTGTCCTGTTGTGAATGAGTCTGTTCCCTCTCCAGATTGGAGTGTGCTTTCCCACTGTCCTGTTGTGAATGAGTCTGTTCCCTCTCCAGATTGGAGTGTGCCTTCCCACTGTCCTGTTGTGAATGAGTCTGTTCCCTCTCCAGATTGGAGTGTGCCTTCCCACTGTCCTGTTGTGAATGAGTCTGTTCCCTCTCCAGATTGGAGTGTGTTTTCCCACTGTCCTGTTGTGAATGAGTCTGTTCCCTCTCCAGATTGGAGTGTGCCTTCCCACTGTCCTGTTGTGAATGAGTCTGTTCCCTCTCCAGATTGGAGTGTGCCTTTCCATTGTCGAGTTGTGAATGAGTCTGTTCCCTCTCCAGATTGGAGTGTGCCTTCCCACTGTCCTGTTGTGAATGAGTCTGTTCCCTCTCCAGATTGGAGTGTGTTTTCCCACTGTCCTGTTGTGAATGAGTCTGTTCCCTCTCCAGATTGGAGTGTGCCTTCCCACTGTCCTGTTGTGAATGAGTCTGTTCCCTCTCCAGATTGGAGTGTGCCTTTCCATTGTCGAGTTGTGAATGAGTCTGTTCCCTCTCCAGATTGGAGTGTGCCTTTCCACTGTCCTGTTGTGAATGAGTCTGTTCCCTCTCCAGATTGGAGTGTGCATTTCCATTGTCCTGTTGTGAATGAGTCTGTTCCCTCTCCAGACTGGAGTGTGTATTTCCCACTGTCCTGTTGTGAATGAGTCTGTTCCCTCTCCAGATTGGAGTGTGCCTTTCCATTGTCCTGTTGTGATTGAGTCTGTTCCCTCTCCAGACTGGAGTGTGTATTTCCCACTGTCCTGTTGTGAATGAGTCTGTTCCCTCTCCAGATTGGAGTGTGCCTTTCCATTGTCAAGTTGTGAATGGGTTGTTTCCTTCTTTCATATTGGAGTTTGCCTATCCACTGTCCAGAGGTCTGTTCCCTATCCATTTTGAGAGTACTTTCCCTGTCCAGTTGTGAATGGGTCAGTTCTCTCTCCAGATTTGAGTGTGTCTTTCCCCTCTCCAGTGTGAATGGGTCAGTTAACTCTCGAGTTTGAATGTTTTTGAGTCTGTTCCCTCTCCAGATTTGAGTTGTCTTTCCCATGTCCAGGTTTGATTCAGTCAGTTCACTGTCGAGATTTGACTGTGTCTTTCCTGTCCAGGTATGAATGTTCTGTTCCCTTTCCAGTATGAGGACGTATTTCCCCTGTCCAGTTGTGAATGGTTCAGTTCAATGTTCAGTTTGATGGATTAATTCCCCGACCCAGTTGTGAATGGGTCTGATCATCCCCAGATGTGAGTGTGCATTTCCCCTGTCCAGTTATCAATGGGCCGGTCCCTCTCCAGATGTGAGTGGGCATTTCCCCTGTCCAGTTATCAATGGGCCGTTCCCTTTCCAGATGTGAGTGGGCATTTCCTCTGTCCAGTTATCAATGGGCCGTTCCCTCTCCAGATGTGAGTGTGCATTCCCCTGTCCAGTTATCAATGGGCCGTTGTCTCTCCAGATGTGAGTGGGCATTTCCTGTGTCCAGTTATCAATGGGCCGTTCCCTCTCCAGATGTGAGTGTGCATTTCCCCTGTCCAGTTATCAATGGGCCGTTCCCTCCCCAGATGTGAGTGTGCCTTTCCCCTATCCAGTTGTGAATGGGCCGTTCCCTCCCCAGATGTGTGTGGGCCTTTCCATTGTCCAGTTATCAATATCAATGGGCCGTTCCCTCTCCAGATTTGAGTGTGGCTTTCCATTGTCCGCTTGCGGGAGATTTTCCCCTATCCTGTTGTGAATGGGTCAGATCCCTCTTCCAGATTTGAGTGTGCCATTCCCCTGTCCGCTTGCGGGAGATTTTCCCCTATCCTGTTGTGAATGGGTCAGATCCCTCTTCCAGATTTGAGTGTGTCTTTCCACTGTCCCGTGATGAATGATTCAGTTCCCCTTCCAGATTTGAGTCTGTTTTACTATTCTCCAGTTGTGAATGGGTCAGTTCCCTGTCGAGATTTGAGTGTGTCCACTGTCCTGTTGTGAATGAGTCGTTTCCCTCTTCCAGATTTGAGTTTGCCCATCCACTGTCGAGAGTTGAATCGTCTGTTCCCCGTCGAGTTTGAGAGAGTACTTCCCCTGTTGCGTTGTGAATGGGTCAGTTCCCTGTACATATTTGAGTGTGTTGTTCTTCAAAATCCACCACTCTGTCTTAGAATTCCCCCTATACCAAAAAAGGGCCAATATTCTAAAATGGTGAACAGGGATTCTCACTCCCTGACTCCGATACAGGCTTATGTGGGTGCGATTCAGGTCAAACTCTCCTTTCAAGTTATCCCCCGGTATAACCCATACCTTCACCGAAGAATTTTACCTACTTACCCCTTAATAGCATTGATGTCCTGGGTCCTGCGTTATTAAGGAAGTGAAGTAAGCTAATAACCACTTTTTCAGGTTAAATTATTTTATTATTAACATACTTTTTTTTAAATAAGTTGTAAACACTTTCTCTACAGAAAGGTAAACAGATTAGTGATTTTGGAGGTTGTCTGGTTGGTTGGGGACCTTCAGACCCAAACTTAACATTTTACCTTTAAATCCTAGCCTTCTTTAAATCTATTGCCGTTTACAATCAGCTGTTTGCTTTGCCTTTCCCATAACCGAGTTCTCTCTCTCTCTCCTCCTTTTCTCTCCTGATGCTGGTTCTCTGTTTTCTGTCCTCCTTCCTCTGAGCTCCGTTCTGACCTCTCCAGCTGCTGCTCCCTCGCGTTCTGCTTTTCTCCCGATGTCTGCTGCCTTGCACGTGGGGGGAGGAGCGAGGGAAGCCCGCGCTTTTATTTTTGGCGGGAGATCGGGACCTCCGATAGGGAACGGACTACGGGGCTTCAAGGGGCAGTCCATTACAATTTTTCAACAACACAAAGAAATTTATGCAAACTCTGTTTTTTCCTTTTTCCCTTTCTCCTGCTGCAGGTTGTATTAACAATTCTGACAGACTGAAATTGACTGCTTTTTTGCCAGAAGAGCTGGCCACAGTTTCTGCTCTTTTCAGCTGCCACCAACCTCTTGTGGGATCTTTCCCTGCACTCTCCCAGACCAGATATTGGCAGAGTTCTATGTTTCAAATGACACATTCTGTATTTTCCAGAACACCCCGTCTTGACATTTGAAACATTACTATAATTTGGTTTATTGTCCCCCCCATCCAATTGTACTAACATACATCCCTGATCTTTGTCATTTGTATGCATATCACAGACCAGTGTCAATACGAGTCTTGTTTTCCGTTCCAGTCCAATTACCGTGAACCATAGCCATAGCCGCTCAGGAAGGTAACACAATAGCTTTCCGTGTGTTCCACTACCTCCAAAGCATTTTACTTCCTTGGGATAGCAGCACCGTATAAGCTTCCTCATGTCCCTTAGAACCAGCACACAACTCAGTTCATCAGTAACCAAACAGATCTTTTGTCCATCACTGGCTGTTACGTGCCCCATTTTTCCGTCGTCCAAATTGTTTTCCATTTCTGATTGGAATGGGGTAATTGTGATATCATGTACCACCCACTGATCCCCTTGTCTTATTAATTTAAAATGTTCAATTGATCCTGCTTGTATTCCTAACTTCCCCATTAATGTCTAACATTGTCGTGAATCATGTAAGTCTGCCAGCCTCTGGTTTACATGAGAGAATATCTTTCTGACAAAGTGTATATTTTTCATTTACAGCATTTGCAAAACCACATTGAACCGTCTCTTTTTCAAACAAATTCTCCCTATTGTTAAATACATAGTAAAAATTTTAAGTCTTATCTTAAAACATTACTCATTACCTAACCACACAAATAACTGTGTGTTACCACTTTACATATTTTCAACTGTTAACAAAATTCAATATCAATATCGAAACATTCCTTCTTGGCTTTGGGAACAATAATTATTACATACTAAATATGGCATATAAACAACATCAATATTATTTGTAATGTACTATATAGTTAAATCAAGAAAACACACTAAACTAACCCTCTATTGAAACATTCACACAGTTTAGAAATGCGGATCAAGTTCTTTAACAACACACATACCCCCCTTATCATATATATATATAACAGTCCCTATCAATTTACATGAAAATTTAATTTTTTTTTATTTTTTATTTTTTTTTATAATAACGATTACAGCTCTTCAATGCAATATTGTTTTGCTGCATTGGTAACAATTTTCCCGCCGTAGTATCAAGCTACTAAAATTCTTAAACTATTGTCATTTATCATATTGGGGTTCCTCGTCAGTCGCTGCTATCTGCCGAGACCCTTAATAACTCCACCGCGTAGTACATACCCCATGGAGACCGCAGATCACCCATCAGCTAATGTCCAGTTAAAGATGTCTGACCGGAGGTTTCACTGTCCAGTTATAATTTGATATTCTAATTTGTTTCTAACCCGTAAAGTTTTCCTCCGGGTTCTGTCATTTAATTCCCTCAAATATGTAGCCAATTATATCATTAGTTTCCCCCCAATCCTGTCTAAAAGATTCCTCTCTGGAGTGTAGTTCTCTTCCTTCTTGTGAACTGGTTCGTTATTTATTTTTTCCATCTGAAAATCAAATGAACAGATCAAGGGTGGAGAGGGCCCTATTCTTTAATTTGTACCTTCTGTTTTCATTTGATTAACCCAGAAATGCCCTCTCCAGGACTTCCGGATTTCTTTTGCCACCATTTCTTTTTGAACTGGTTTATTTTCCATATCCTTGATGTACATCATACCATTAAGGCCTGTTAAGCCTCCTCCTTCTGTCATTGCACCCCTGAGTGAGATTCGAAGAATCTCAAACTCCTCTGATGCTCACTGGGTCGTGTGTTTCAATTGTGACACAATTTATTTTGCTCCAGACACCATGCTTCTCTAATTCAATTGTATGTGTACCCAGAATCTGAACAATCTTGTCTTTACATTTTACAGTCTCACGAATGATTTTCCCCGCAGTCTTAGTTGGTAACTTCACCCAAACTTCGTCTCCTACTTGATAATTCCCAGATTCACTTGGGTCCCCTTGTCCCTGTGAGACAGAGGTTCCAAGATTACTATTAAGATCAAATACTATTCTTTCAATGTCTTTAGCCCAGCCTTTATTATCCTGATTCTTTATGATCCAATCCTTTACTTTTCTTACAGACCTCTCAGCCATTCCATTACTCTCAGGTGCATATTTCACGGCCCAATTGATTGTTATTCCTCTGTCAGCATAAAAGTTAATAACAGTATTGTTTCTAAAGTGCGGCGCATTGTCCATTCGGATCGATTCTGGTCTACCTCTGGAGGTCATCATTTCTGCCAATACCCTTTTGGTTGTGGCTCCATTTGCTTTGCTGGTTGCTCTAAGGTCAATTTCTCCCGTGCAGCTATCAGTTTTGACTAAAAAATACAAATTACCTTTGCTGCTTCTGGGAAAAAGTGGTCCTGCATAATCTAATGACCATTCCTGCATTGGTTTCTCAGTTTTTATGCTCCCATATGTTTTATTTCCTCTCTGTCCTCCACAGGCCATACATCTCTCACATTTTCTCCTTACTGCAGTTAAATGTTGTCTCCAATAGGCTATTTTAATTCCCAACTTTTTCAACTCCCTTGCGACTACAACATGACCCACATGTCCTGTGGCTTCATGTATTTGCTTAATTATCATTTGAAGGTCGGCTGCTGTGTTCCCAAGTGTCCCCAAGATTATTGTCCTAAGTCTGGCTAATTCATCCACTTCCTGATTCCCCTTACACAGTTCCCCAGTTCCTTTTGTGTGTGCTTTTTGATGAATTGTCTGGATCTCCATATCGGCTAAAATTTTATCTATCTCTTCCCACTGTTCTTTCTGTTCCAGTAGTTTATTTCTACCGTTCGTCCAACCGTTTAGTTTCCAAAACTCCAAATCTTTCTCCAATCCTTGCTGCACGAAAAAGCTGTCGGTTACAACGGTTACTTCCTGCAGCTTTCGCTGCTGACACTCCTTTAACCCTTGCAATACTCCCTCTACCTCAGCTGTCTGAGCTGATCCAATGATTATTCCCTGTTCCTCCACTACTATTTTTCCTGAATTTTTAAAAATGAATGCCCATCTGGCTTGTTCTTCGTCCTTCTTGACTTTACTACCATCAGTATATAATACCCAAGCATTCACCAACTCCGTTTTACTAACTGGTTCATCAAGTTTCTGTCCCTTTTTAATGTTATGAATAAACATTAAGTCAGGGTTTAGAAGAATGGTTTCCCATCTTTCCCATCGAGCTGTATTCGCGCCTTGCTGGCAAATCTGTCTCTTGGTTAGCTCCTTTAATTCCAAAAACTCAGTTGTGACATAAATTTTCTTACCACCCGACAAGTTTTCTATCTCTGCTATTCTCTTTGTTATAGCTGCTAGACATTTCTCGATGTTTGAAAACTTTTGTTCAGCTCTCGACCAGTTTCCTGTCAGATGTTTGATAGGTGTCTGATTGCTAAGATTAGCAAGCACCATACCATATCCATTTTTATATATGTCTAATTTAATGCTTAAATCATCCTCTTCTTGTCTCCCAACTAATGGTCCCGATATCGCAATTACTGTCTTTAACTGATCTAACCCTCTCTGGGCCTCGCTGGTCCAAATAAAATCCCCTTTCAATGTTTGATAAATGGCTTTAGCATAAAGACTAAAGTCCTTCACTACTGGCCTTAGATATCCCAATATTCCCATTATTTTTTGAACCCCTTTTTTCGAAACAGGCGCAGTAATTTCAGTTACCTTCTTCCTCATTTCAATACTGGCCTCTCTACCTTCCTTCGATACTGAATAACCCAAATAGTTGACTTCGCTTCTCCCAATTTGACATTTCTTTAGCCCTATTTTAAAGCCTGCTTCACTAAGTGTCTTAATTATCCTGGCCACTCTTTCCACATGTTTGTCCTGATCGTCATCTCCAATTAATATATCATCGATATATACTAAAGCCAAATCATCTTTAATCAGTTCCCTGATTATTGCCTGAAAGTGATTCGGAGAATTAACATAGCCCTGTGGCAGTCTACAATATACATAATGCTTAGTTCCGAAGGTGAATGCTGTTTTCTCCCTGCTGTCTGGGTCTAATGGAACACTCCAGAATCCATTCGCCAAATCTATACTATTTAAGTAAGTTTTTCCCGCGACTTGCTCTAAGGTAGCTTGTGGATTTATTAAATATCTCTTGTCCTTCTTTGTGACTTTATTTAAAGCTTTGTAATTTGTTACCATCCTAAATGTACCATCTGGTTTTCTTACTACCTGAAGTGGACTATTTGTTGAGGCATATGTGACCCCTTGAATAATCCCCTGCTGCTCCAATTCCTTGATTATTATCTTCAGCTCGCTCTTAGCTCCTCTAGTCAAAGGATACTGTTTTTGAGGTCTGTGTTGTCCCCCGTGAATTGTGTGTTGGAACCGCTTGCTAATTAAACCTGTGTCATTCTTACCTATCGCTAGGTTTGCTCCCATTAATACTTCTTCCATCTTCTTCCAAGCTTCGTCATTTAAAATACTTTTCTCTTTCTGTTTCCTTATTTCCTCCATGTTATCAATTGGTTTTAATATCCTTATTTTTCCAGTATCTATTTTTATTAAATCTTTCCCTGCCACCAGATTCTCAGTTCCTGATATTGCCAGTAATTCTCCCAATCTAACTTCTGGTCTAATATTCTTATTCCCTAATGCTCCTTCTACTATGTATTCTTTTCGTGTCAGATTTCCAGCTTCTTCCCTTATCATTGATATCTCAGCCCCTGTGTCCACTATAAATCTTTCCCCGTTGTATACTACTACTAATTCTCCTTTGTCTGTTTCTGTTGTTTGATTTTGGATAGCCTGTTTAAGGGGAGAAGCCGAATCCTTTCAATATATACCGGGGCCTCCTCTGCCTCCTCCTCGGAATCCCCCTCGCGAGGGTCCCGAATACCATTCTGGTGGTTGATATCTACCTTGCTCAATCCTCCCCTGACCAGCTGCTCTTCTTCTCCTATCCTCAATGAGTCTGCCTCTTTCCTCCCGACTGAGGGCTAGGAATTGTTCCCTTGGTAAGTAATCTAGATTTTGTGGTGGAGGTGGCCTTTGTGACCGCAGATTATACCCATGTTGTGGCATTGCTTGTTGGGCTAGATTTTGTTCCGATTTGTCGGGTATCTGTCGGTTTGGTGGTCTAATCTGAGCATTTTGTGTTGAAACATTATTTTGGGCAGCTGCTACTCTTTTTTGTTCCCCTTTTGTGTGTTTATCCTTAAATGCTTTGCCTGCCAAATCAAATTTCACCAGTTCTCTTCCTATTTCTCTTCTAGAGGTAGTTAACAGTATTGTTGAGAGGCTATTTCCTCCTGGAATCTTGGGTCCTAATTCCCTCAGGAATCTGACTACATCGGCCCCTTCTTCCTTATTAACCTCATATATTCGGTCGACATATGTTGTGAGGTGTTCCCCTGCATATGCTGCCTCGGTCATCTCTTTCATTAAGTTAGCTCTCTCATTTCCCAAATCTAACTCATTTATTAAATCTGAGACTTCGCCTGTAACTATTTCTCCCACTGTATGCAAATCAATCAATTTGGTGGATTCTCCTGATGCCCCCATTTTCTTTGCTAACTGTTTTAACCTCTGTGAATACTCAATTCTACTCTCCCCATGTTTCTTTGGGCCTGCTGTCTTCATTACTGCTGCTACTATTTTATACGGTACCATGCCTCCCTGTCCTTCCTCTGGACCTGGTGTAAATGACTGAACTACTTTCTCACTTCTGGGGCATGGTGTTCTTAAAGGGGCACCTCTATCTGGTTAGCTATATTCTGAGAAATGTATCTGTCATTGTACCGGTTCTTCCTCAAAATAGGGGGTACCCTGTTGTACAAAATCTTCCACCGGTTCTATATATTCTTCAAACATTGCAATTGGTACTTGGCTATCTCGTGGAGCATAACTTGCCCTATCCATAGGAGTAGGAGCAGTTATTCGGGGTCTTGGACGATTCTGTATCCTTTCTTGTGGTCTTAATGCTGCTATTATCTGGCCTTGTGTTTCTGTGCTGTTCCTTACCCTACTCATGGCTCTTCCGAAACTGTCATACCCTTTGCTCATTTGCCAAATTTTAGCTTTGGGGGTAACGTTTGGTAATTCCAGTAATTTCGTAGAATCAATTTGTTGACTTCCTCCTAATATTTCTCCTATTTTAAGTCCCCTAGATGTAACCTCTCTTTCCCATCCTTCCTGATCTCTATGGTGTACCATTTTTGCTTCTGGATTATACATATAATACGGTAAATCCTTATTTATTGGTCGATAAGTGGAAGGTTGTTGTTGTTTCCAGTAATCACTATAATCCCCTATTTCTAATGGTTTAGAATTTTTTCTATTCCCTATTCTTCTCCTTGGTTTTACTATTTCCTCATTCTCTGATGAGGATGATAATTCTTCCTGTCCCAGCGCAGGAGGCGCCATAATCCCAACTAGGCTTTGTTCCTCTTCACTTTCTTGTGTTTCAATGAAATGATCGATAAAAGCTCCTTTTTTATGTGTGGCAGATTGCCGAGGCCAATTTTCTTCCTGAAACGGACTTGGATCTGGGTATTGAAAATTGTATCCCTTTGGGAAATTTTCAAAGGGGTCCGAATTCTCTCGGCTATCTGATTCTAGGACTGATTCCTCGTCATTTTCCATTTCTAATGTTTCATTTTCCTGCAGTTGTTTTATATATTTGTTTGCCACTTCAGAGTTACTTTTGTGTTCACTAGGGATCTGTATTATTTCTTTCATGTTTTCTTCGTCAATGATTTTAATCAGTTTGGAGCACACTTTGCCCACTTGAGCAGCTGCATGCTTCTGTCTGTGTCCGAACAAGATTAGTGATTCAGCTCGCTTTTCAAATGCAAACTTACAAAGTGCTTTAAGGATCCCTACTGGATCTGTATATTGCAGGGCTTTTGGCACTCTAACAAAGAAGGAGATATCTCCGTCTGGATACATATCTTTTGTCCAGGATTTCTTTTGCTCTTTTAATTTCTTCCATTCCTGTTTCATTTCTACATTTCTCTTGACCGTATCCCAGGGCATGAGAATTACCCTAATTGCCATTTTTCGGATTTTTTTTCTGTTCCTGGTTGTCCCTTTCAGGTGCACTCTGAAATTAAGGATAAGTACCCTTTCTGGGCCCTATCCAAGGCTGACCAAGGCACTATCTTCCTGCTTTAGTTAAGGGTCGATTGATTATTGGTTTCTGAAGATAAGCGTCCCTATTTTCCAGAAAATGTCCGCACAATCTGCCTTACCCTGAGGATGATTTATTCTTTAGCCCCTTTTACCAGTAATGGATGCAAGATTTTAGTGCTGTCACCAAAATGTCTTGCAGATTTTTCTCAGGGTCAGTATCTTCTAGTCTACTGATTTTCACACCCAACCTGAGCTTCAGTCCCCTCGATCCACAGAATATCCTTACAAAAGCCAATCACACATGACTTTCCAAACTAAACTCGGCAGGTAAAGTTTGACTCACACATAGACTAGAAACTTCTAATATTCTATCCTTTTCTTGGGAACTAGAAACTTCTAATATTCTAGCCCCTATTTACCTAGAAACTTCTAATATTCTAGGCCCCACGTTGGGCGCCATGTTTTTCAAAATCCACCACTCTGTCTTAGAATTCCCCCTATACCAAAAAAGGGCCAATATTCTAAAATGGTGAACAGGGATTCTCACTCCCTGACTCCGATACAGGCTTATGTGGGTGCGATTCAGGTCAAACTCTCCTTTCAAGTTATCCCCCGGTATAACCCATACCTTCACCGAAGAATATTACCTACTTACCCCTTAATAGCATTGATGTCCTGGGTCCTGCGTTATTAAGGAAGTGAAGTAAGCTAATAACCACTTTTTCAGGTTAAATTATTTTATTATTAACATACTTTTTTTTAAATAAGTTGTAAACACTTTCTCTACAGAAAGGTAAACAGATTAGTGATTTTGGAGGTTGTCTGGTTGGTTGGGGACCTTCAGACCCAAACTTAACATTTTACCTTTAAATCCTAGCCTTCTTTAAATCTATTGCCGTTTACAATCAGCTGTTTGCTTTGCCTTTCCCATAACCGAGTTCTCTCTCTCTCTCCTCCACTTCTCTCCTGATGCTGGTTCTCTGTTTTCTGTCCTCCTTCCTCTGAGCTCCGTTCTGACCTCTCCAGCTGCTGCTCCCTCGCGTTCTGCTTTTCTCCCGATGTCTGCTGCCTTGCACGTGGGGGGAGGGGCGAGGGAAGCCCGCGCTGTTATTTTTGGCGGGAGATCGGGACCTCCGATAGGGAACGGACTACGGGGCTTAAAGGGGCAGTCCATTACAATTTTTCAACAACACAAAGAAATTTATGCAAACTCTGTTTTTTTTCTTTTTCCCTTTCTCCTGCTGCAGGTTGTATTAACAATTCTGACAGACTGAAATTGACTGCTTTTTTGCCAGAAGAGCTGGCCACAGTTTCTGCTCTTTTCAGCTGCCACCAACCTCTTGTGGGATCTTTCCCTGAACTCTCCCAGACCAGATATTGGCAGAGTTCTATGTTTCAAATGACACATTCTGTATTTTCCAGAACAGTGTCTTTCCCCTGTCCAGTTGTGAATGGGTCAGTTTCCTTTCCAGATTTGAGTCTGCCTTTGCACAGTCCAGTTGTGAATGGGTCAGATCGCTGTCAAAATTTGAGTGTGTCTTTCCACTGAAATGTTGTTAATGAGTCTGTTCCCTCTCAAGATTAGTTTGTGACTTTCCACTGTCCAGTTGTGAAAGTTTACTTCCTTGTCCAGATTTTAATGTTCTTTTTCCATGTCCAGTTCTGAATGTGCCAGTTCCCCTGCAAATTCAAGTGTGTCTTTCCCATGTCCAGTTGTGAATGGGTCAGCTCCGTCTCCAGATTTGAGTGTGTCTTTCCCATGTCCAGTTGTGAATGAGTAAATCCCCTCGTCCACATCAAAGTGTGTCTTTCCCCTGTCCAGTTGTGAATGAGTAAATTCCCTCATCCACATCTGGATGTGCCGTTCCCATGTCCAGCTGTGACTGGTCAGTTCCATTTCCAGATTAATGGAGTTTTTCACCTATCCAATTGTGAATGGGTCAGTTCCCACTCCAGCTTTGAGTGTGTCATTCCACTGTCCAGTTGTGGATTGATTTGTATCCTAAACAGCTTGGATTGTGATTTTCTTTTGTCCAGAAATGAATGGTCATCTCCCTTTCCAGATTTGAGTAGTTTCTCCGTCTAGTTGTGAATGAATCCATGTCGGGATGTGAGTGTGTCTTTCAATCGTCCCTTTGTGAATGAGTCAGTTCCCCATCCAGATTTGCAGATTTGAGTGTGTATTTCCACTGTCCAGATATGAATGGTCAGTTCCCCATCCACTTTGAGGGAGTTTTTCCCCTGTTCAAGTTGTGAATGGGTCATTTGCCTCTCCAGATTTGAGTGTGTCTTCCCCTATTCAATTGTGAGGTAGACTTTCCCTATCCTGTTGTGAATGGGTCAGTTCTCTCCTCCAGATTTGTATGTGCCTTTCCACTATCCTGTTGTGCACGGATCAGTTACCTCTCCAGAGTTGGATGTTTTTAACCCTGTCCATTTGTGGTTGGGTCAGTTCCCTTGACAGTTTTGAGAGAGTTTTTCCCTGTCCAGTTGTGAATGGGACAGTTCCCTCTTCCAGATTTGAGTGTATATTTCCACTGTCCAGTGAGGAACGAGTCAGTTCCCCTTCCAGATTTGAGTCTGTATGATTCCTCTCCAGTTGTGAATGTGTCAGCTCCCTGTCAAGATTGCAGTGTGCCTTTCAACTGTCGAGTTGTGAATGAGTCAGTTCCCTCTTCCAGATTTGAGTTTGCCTTTGCCCTGTCCAGAGATGAATGGTCAGTTCCACGTCCATTTTGAGAGAGTTTTTCCCCTGTCCAGTTGTGAATGGGTCAGATCTCACTCCATATTTAAATGTGCGCTTCCCCTATCCAGTTGCGAATGGGATAGTTAAATCGCTAGACTTGAATGTTATTTCCCCCTGTCCAGTTGAGTTTGGGTCAGTGTCCTTAGCAGATTTGGATGTGACTTTCCCCTGTCCACCAGTGAATGGGTCTGTTCCCAGTCCAGATGTGAGTGTGTCTTTCACCTGCCCAGTGGTGGATGGGTCTGTTCCCAGTCCAGATGTGAGTGTGTCTTTCACCTGTCCAGTGGTGGATGGGCCTGTTCCCAGTCCAGATGTGAGTGTGTCTTTCACCTGTCCAGTGGTGGAAGGGTCAGTTCCCTCTCCAGCTTTCGGGGTATTACCCCTGTCCAGTTGTGAGTGGGTCAGTTCCCTCTTCCAGAATTGAGTGTGTCTGTCTCCTGATCAATTATGAATAGGTCATGTACAGTTGTTAATGGGTCGTGTCTCTCTTCAGGTTTGAGTGTGCTTATCGCATGTCCACTTGTGGTGAGGTCAGTTCCCTGCCCAGATGGTGTTTGCCTTTCCACTGTTCAGTTGTGAAAGTTTACTTCCCTGTGTGGATTTGAGTGTGTTCTTTCCCTGTCCAGTTATGAATAGTCAGTTCCTGTGGAGTTTGCACATTAAAACATAGAACATAGAACAGTACAGCACAGAACAGGCCCTTCGGCCCTCGATGTTGTGCCGAGCAATGATCACCCTACTCAAACCCACGTACCACCCTATACCCGTAACCCAACAACCCCCCCCCCCCCCTAACCTTACTTTTTAGGACACTACAGGCAATTTAGCATGGCCAATCCACCTAATCCGCACATCTTTGGACTGTGGGAGGAAACCGGAGCACCCGGAAGAAACCCACGCACACACGGGGAGGACGTGCAGACTCCGCACAGACAGTGACCCAGCCGGGAATCGAACCTGGGACCCTGGAGCTGTGAAGCATTTATGCTGACCACCATGCTACCGTGCTGCCCGCAAACATTCTCCCCTTGTTTGTGTGGGTTTCGTCCCCACAACCCACAAAGGTGCAAGCTAGGTGGATTGGCCATGCTAAATTGCCCGTCAATGAGGAAAAATTAATTGGGTACTCTAAATTTAAAAAAAATAGAATAGTCAGTTCCCTGTCCAGTTTGAGGAATTCTTTCCCCCACCCAGTTGTGAATGGGTCAAATTTCTCCCTTCATCCTCTCTGTCTTTCTCCTCTCCCTCTCTCTAATCTCCCTCACCGCCCTCCTCCCAACACTCTTTCTGTACTTCGCTCTCTCTCTCTTTCCCTCTCCCCAGTACCCCAGTAGTTGGGAAGGAGAGAGAGAGAGAGAGGGTCAGGCACAGGAATCCAACAACCACAGCAAACTGAATTCAAATGCCCCCTGCGGATTTAATTTCACCCTCATATTTATGTCTCGGCCTAAAATACAGGCTTCATTCCAGCATTTACCTGCTTCAAGTTAAGGGACTTTTATTTCGAGCCATCGAGATTACTTCAAAGTCGATGCGTTTGTTTTGAAATTGACTCCACCATTTTAAAAATATTTTTTGAACAAATTTAGAATACCCAATTTATTTTTTCCAATTAAGAGGCAATTTAGCGTGGTAAATTCACCTGCCCTGCACATCTTTGGGTTGTGGGGGCGAAACCCACACAAACACGGGGACAATGGGTAAACTCCACACGGACAGTGACCTCGAGCCGGGATCGAACCTGGGACCTCGGTGCTGTGAGGCTGCAGCGTTAACTCACTGCGCCACCGTGCTGCCCTAAAGTGACCCCACTATTGTTAATTTTATGAATTCTGCTGGCAACTTGTGCACAGGGAGATCCCAAAAACACTTTCAAAATTGAGTTCAGAGTTTCTGATCTGAGATTTCCCTCTCTCTCTCTCTTTCTCTGTTTCTGCGCCATTGTTGCATTGTGCACACTGACGGCAGTATTGATTGCACAGTAAGATCCCACAAGCAGCAGTGTGATCATGGCTGAATATCCCATCAGTCCCCTGTGAAAACGGTTCATCAACTCACTCAGTCCCAAGACTTTAAAATTTGAGATCTTTGAACCCACTTTGCAGTCCATGTGCTATTTTATTTTTAAGAGTTGTGATCACAATTGCTTTGTGGGCAAAAGCCGCAGTCCTGTGCATGAACAGCAAGATCCCACAGCAGCAGCAATGTCAACCTAACCAGGTGGGGTGCTGTCTCCCCACCCTCCCCACTCACTCCTGCTTCGAGCCCCATTCCCCCTGGATCTAAACCCCTTCCTCCCCCATCATCCTGTGTGTGTGGATTGGACCAAGTCTGAAGAACTCCCTTCAATTCTCTGACAGCGTTAAACTGCCTCTCAAAACAAAGAAAAACCTTTTTAAAACAAAGTCCATTGATACACAGAAAGATCCCAGAAGCTGCAGTCAGCAGTGTTGAGTGTTGTTTAAAATAGCTAACAGGTTATACGGAGAGTGACCGGGGCTCAGGCAATGAAATCCACCCCCCCCCCCCCCCCCCCTTTCGGGACACCCAGATTTAAAATAACCCCTGTTAGTTTGGATTCAGAAACAAAATTGGAGAGCTTCACATTACAGATTTTAATTCACTCTTTGTCACCCACCAAAGGTTTAATGTGTTTGTGTCTGAGTGCAAGGCCGGGTCGGCAATAAAGAGACAACTCGCGTGAGTGCGGCCTTTGGAGTAGGCCTCAGTCCACCCACTTGTCCTCTGGAGAAAATCCCTTGTCCAAAGATTCCTTGTCACATTGCAGTCTTCAAAATTCAAATTCCTGGGGAAAAGAGGGTGCAAATGAACTAATACACAGGAAAATGTTTAAACTAGAAACACAGCAAGAGGCCAAATTCTCTCTCTGTTACACAGACTCTCAGCAACATCCACCTAGAAATATCTCAGTTATTAACCACAGAATAACAAAGATTGAGAGGCAGTTCCCGCTTCCCTAGTGTTTCTCCGTCTCTCTCTCTCCTCCCCTCCCCACGATCTCATTCTCATTGTCCCTCAGTTATGAACATTAAATCAGGGTAATACGCAGACACACACTCACCCTGGGTGAAGCCTGTGGAATAGGCCTCAGTCCATCCATCCAACCTCTGAAGAAAAGCCCTGGTCCAAGGATTCCTGCTCACATTGCAGTCTTTCAAAATTCAAATTCCTGGGGAAAAGAGGAAGAAAGTTAAGTGAAAGACAGGAAAAGTTTGAAACTATTTGATATAGCGAGAGCCCAGGATCCACTTTTCAGATACACAAACTCAGCAACATCCAAATACAAAAATGTCACAGCTTTCAACCAGAGACTAAAAAGGATTGAGAGACAGTTCCCCCCTTCTCTTGTGTTTCTCCCTGTCTCTCCATCCCTAACTCATTTATATTTCTGTCTCCCTCCTCCCTCTCTCTCCCTTTATCCCTCAGATATTAAAATTAAACCTCTGTCAGGTTAATAACCAGACACAACTCACCCCGGGTGAAGCCTGCGGAACAGGCCTCAACCAGCGCTCTGGATGAATTCTCACTCCCTCGTCATCCCCACCAAATCCTCCTCTTTGTATTCCCGACTACCTTAAAGTTCTCCAAATAAAAATCCCTACGGAGAAAAAGAGATAAAATTGGTTAGAAAGACAATAAGAGGGACATTTTCAAACCTACACAAAACAGCACAACAGGAGTCCAGCATTTCCACTCTCCTGTCAATCTCTCAGCAACATACCAACACACACAATTCACAGGTGAAAAACAAACAGATTGACACACTCAGCAACACACACAGACACACACTGAACAAGAGGAGCAATGTTTTTAGTGTAGTGGGAGGATTGGTTTGAGAACTGAAGTCCCCCAGACTCAGATTTACCCTCAGTGAGCTGTGAGCAAACTCCAGCCCTAGTCTCTGCCATGTGTGGAATGTCTGCCTCTGAGGATTGCTCAATATTGACATGTAAATGACGAGGGCGAGGAATGGTTGTTGCAGGTTCCAGGGTTTAGATATTTCAGTAAGCTCAGGGAAGGTGGTAAGAGAGGGGGAGGGGTGGCATTGTTAGTCAAGGACAGTATTGCGGTGGCTGAGAGGACATTTGATGAGGACTCGAATACTGAGGTAGTATGGGCTGAGTTAAGAAACAGAAAAGGAGAGGTCACCCTGTTAGGGCTTTTCTATAGGCCTCCGAAAAATTCCAGAGATGTAGAGGAAAGGATTGCAAAGATGATTCTGGATAGGAGCGAAAATAACAGGGTAGTTGTTATGGGGGACCTTAACTTTCCAAATATTGACTGGAAACACTATAGTTCGAGTACTTTAGATGGGTCCGTTTTTGTCCAATGTGTGCAGGAGGGTTTCCTGATGCAGTATGTAGATAGGCCAACAAGAGGCGAGGCCGTATTGGATGTGGTACTGGGTAATGGACCAGGACAAGTGTTAGATTTGGAGGTAGGTGAGCACTTGGGTGATAGTGACCACAATTCAGTTACGTTTACTTTAGTGTTGGAAATGGGTAGGTATATACCGCAAGGCAAGAGTTATAGCTGGGGGAAAGGCAATTATGATGCGATGAGGCAAGACTTAGGATGCATCGGCTGTAGAGGAAAACTGCAGGGGATGGGCACAATGGAAATGTGGAGCATGTTCAAGGAAGAGCGACTGCGTGTCCTTGATAAGTATGTACCTGTTAGGCAGGGGGGAAGTGGTCGAGCGAGGGAACCATGGGTTATTAAAGCAGTTGAAATACTTGTCAAGAGGAAGAAGGAGGCTTATGTGAAGATGAGATGTGATGGTTCAGTTGGGTCGCTTGAGAGTTACAGGTTAGCTAGGAAGGCTCTAAAGAGACAGCTAAGAAGAGCCAAGCGAGGACATGAGACGACTTTGGCAGGTAGGATCCAGGATAACCCTAAAGCTTTCTCTTGGTATGTCAGGAATAAAAGAATGATTAAGGTAAGAGTAGGGCCAGTTTAGGACAGTAATGGGAAGTTGTGCGTGGAGTCCGAGGAGATAGGAGAGGTGCTAAATGAGTATTTTTCATCTGTATTCACACAGGACAAAGACAAAGTTGTCGAGGAGAATACTGAGATACAGGCTACTAGACTAGAAGGGCTTGAGGTTCATAAGGAGGAGGTGTCAGCGATTCTGGAAAGTGTGAAAATAGATGTCCCCTAGGCCGGATGGGATTTATCCTAGGATTCTCTGGGAAGCTAGGGAGGAGATTGCTAAGGCTTTGGCTTTGATCTTTAAGTCATCTTTGTCTACAGGAATAGTGCCAGAGGGCTGGAGGATAGCAAATGTTGTCCCCTTGTACAAGAAGGGGAGTAGAGATAACCCCGGTAACTATAGACCAGTGAGCCTTACCTCTGTTGTGGGAAAATTCTTGGAAAGGTTTATAAGAGATAGGATGTATAATCATCTGAAAAGGAATAATTTGATTAGAGATAGTCAACATGGTTTTGTGAAGGGTAGCTCGTGCCTCACAAACCTCATTGAGTTCTTCGAAAAGGTGACCAAACAGGTGGATGAGGATAAAGCAGTTTATGTGGTGTATATGGATTTCCGTAAAGCGTTTGATAAGATTCCCCATGGTAGGCTATTGCAGAAAATACAGAGGCATGGGATTCAGGGTGATTTAGCAGTTTGGATCAGAAATTGGCTAGCTGATAGAAGACAAACGGTGGTGGTTGATGGGAAATGCTCTGACTGGTGTCCAGTTACTAGTGGTGTACCACAAGGATCCGTTTTGGGGCCGCTGACCTGGAGGAGGGCGTAGAAGGATGGGTGAGTAAATTTACAGATGACACTAAAGTCGGTGGAGTTGTGGACAGTGCGCAAGGATGTTAAAAGGTACAGAGGGACATAGATAAGCTGCAGAGCTGGGCTGACAGGTGGCAAATGGAGTTTAATGCAGAAAAGTGTGAGGTGATTCATTTTGGAAGGAATAACAGGAAGACAGAGTACTGGGCTAATGGTAAGATTCTTTGTAGTGTGGACGAGCAGAGAGATCTCGGTGTCCATGTCCATAGATCCCTGAAAGTTGCCACCCAGGTTAAGAGGGTTGTTAAGAAGGCGTACGGTGTGTTAGCTTTTATTGGTAGAGGTATTGACTTTCGGAGCCATGAGGTCATGTTGCAGTTGTACAAAACTCTGGTGCGGCCGCATTTGGAGTATTGTGTGCAGTTCTGGTCGCCACATTATAGGAAGTATGTGAAAGCATTGGAAAAGGTACAGAGGAGATTTGCAAGAATGTTGCCTGTTATGGAGGGAAGATCATATGAGCAAATTCTGAAGGACTTGAGGCTGTTTTCGTTAGAGAGAAGAAGGTTAAGACGTGACTTAATTGAGGCATACAAGATGATCAGAGGATTAGATAGGGTAGACATCGAGAGCCTTTTTCCTCGGATGGTGATGTCCAGCACGAGGGGACATAGCTTTAAATTGAGGGGAGATAGATATAGGACAGATGTCAGAGGTAGGTTCTTTACTCAGAGAGTAGTAAGGGCGTGGAATGCCCTGCCTGCAACAGTAGTGGACTCGCCAACACTAAACGCATTCAAATGGTCTTTGGATAGGGATATGGACGATAAGGGAATAGTGTAGAGGGACTATAGAGGGGTTTCACAGGACAGCGCAGCATCGTGGGCTGAAGGGCCTGTACTGCGCTGTAATGTTCTATGATACCAATCTCCTTACTATTGATAAATGACACAGCAATCGATCCAGCAAGCTGCTGTCTTAACACAATCATCCCACAGGGACCACATTTCTGTATAACAGAATTGAAGCATAAGTTAAAATACTATTGGGAAATGGTTAGAAACAGTATTGTTTGAGATGTCCTCAGAGATCTGTGTGCAGCCCTACCCCCTGACTTTCTGTGATGAATGTTTTCAGTCTGTCCGCTGTGATTGTTTACCAAAGATGTGCCTTCACAGGAGAGGCCAGAGGCATTTGTCCTGTCTATGGTTATGTTAATTCAGGCGACAGCAACAGATCGAGCAATGTCCTGTTACTTCAGTCTTGATGTTAATATTTATTTCCCCCTGAATTTCTGACTAGTTTGGGATGTCTATTTGTCTGTCTCCCAAGGAGGGCTTTCTATACAATGGGTAAAGACCGGTAAGGAACCCCAGGACGTTCCTGCCTTGGGAGTCTTTGATGGGGACAATCTTATTCTGTTACTCACAGGCAGATTTCTTCAGTGATCTGCTCTATAATTTGGATTCAATTTGATTTTTCCCACTGGGAGATGTCAAGTTTATTCCTGAATAAATACAGGGACTTCGGCAACAACATCATATTATTAGACAGGGAGGTTCAATGGGGTATTTCACTAAAATCCTCTGATGTCAATTTCTGAATTAGAAATTAAAATGACACAATTTAGATTAAATTAAAATGGTCAGTTTGATAACCCCAACTGCTTTCTGTTAACTCACTCCTGACGCTCCTCTCTCACCTTGTTTTTAATTTGGGGAATTCTGAAGGCAGCGTGTGCACAGGAAGAGCCCACAAATGGGGCACTTTCAAAATTAAGTTCAGAATCTCTGAAAATGGATTTCAATCTCTCTTTATACTCGAAGGTGTGCAAACTGACAGCAGGAATATTGATTGCACAGTAAGATTCCACAATCAGAAATGTGATCACGATGGAACATTCCCCACAGAGCTATGGGGAGAGTGGGATTAGTATTGGGGATTGACCCAGGGCTGTGGGGAGACTGGGATTAGTTTGGGGATTGACACAGGGCTGTGGGGAGAGTGGGATTAGTTTGGGGATTGACCCAGGGCTGTGGGGAGAGTGGGATTAGTTTGGGGATTGACAGGGCTGTGGGAGAGTGGGATTAGTTTGGGGATTGATACAGGGCTGTGGGGAGAGAGTGGGCAGTGGATTAGTTTGGGATTGATACAGGGCTATGGGGAGAGTGGGCAGTGGGATTAGTTTGGGATTGATACAGGGCTATGGGGAGAGAGGGGCAGTGGGATTAGTTTGGGATTGATACAGGGCTATGGGGAGAGAGGGGCAGTGGGATTAGTTTGGGATTGATACAGGGCTATGGGAGAGAGTGGGGCAGTGGGATTAGTTTGGGATTGATACAGGGCTATGGGAGAGAGTGGGCAGTGGGATTAGTTTGGGATTGATACAGGGCTATGGGAGAGTGGGAGCAGTGGATTATTTGGGGATTGATACAGGGCTATGGGGAGAGAGTGGGGCAGTGGGATTAGTTTGGGGATTGATACAGGGCTATGGGGAGAGAGCGGGGCAGTGGGATTAGTTTGGGGATTGATACAGGGCTATGGGGAGAGAGTGGGGGGCAGTGGGATTAGTTTTGGGGATTGATACAGGGCTTATGGGGAGAGAGTGGGGGCAGTGGGATTAGTTTGGGGATTGATACAGGGCTATGGGGAAGAGTGGGGCAGTGGGATTAGTTTGGGGATTGATACAGGGCTATGGGGAGAGAGCGGGGCAGTGGGATTAGTTTGGGGATTGATACAGGGCTATGGGAGAGAGTGGGGCAGTGGGATTAGTTTGGGGATTGATACAGGGCTAATGGGGAGAGAGTGGGGCAGTGGGATTAGTTTGGGGATTGATACAGGGCTATGGGGAGAGAGTGGGCAGTGGGATTAGTTTGGGGATTGATACAGGGCTATGGGGGAGAGAGCGGGGCAGTGGGATTAGGTTGGTGGATTGATACAGGGCTATGGGGAGAGAGCAGGCAGATGTGATTAGTTTGGGATTGATACAGGGCTAAATACAGGGAGAGAGTGGGGCAGTGGGATTAGTTGGGGATTGATACAGGGCTATGGGGAAAGAGTGGGGCAGTGGGATTAGTTTGGGGATTGATACAGGGCTATGGGGCGAGAGGGCGGCAGTGTGGATTAGTTTGTGGATTGATACAGGGCTATGTGATAGAGTGGGGAAGTGAGATTAGGTTGGGGATTGATACAGGGCTATGGAGGAGAGGAGGCAGTGAGGATTAGTTTGGGATTGATACAGGGGCTATGGGGAGAGAGTGGGGCAGTGGGATTAGTTTGGGGATTGATACAAGGGCTATGAGTGGAGAGAGTGGGGCAGGGGGATTAGTTTGGGGATTGATACAGGGCTATGGGGAGAGAGTGGGGCAGTGGGGATTAGTTTGGGGATTGATACAGGGCTATGGGGAGAGAGTGGGGGCAGTGGGATTAGTTTGGGGGAGTGATACAGGGCTAATGGGGAGAGAGTGGTCAGTAGGGGATTAGTTGGGGATTGATACAGGGCTATGGTA
>NW_024055618.1:0-21461 GCF_902713615.1 Scyliorhinus canicula | reverse complement strand
AGCCTGTATCAATCCCAAACTAATCCCACTGCCCCCCTCTCTCCCCATAGCCCTGTATCACTCCCAAACTAATTCCCACTGGCCCCACTCTCTCCCCATAGCCCTGTATCAATCCCCAAACTAATCCCACTGCCCCACTCTCTCCCCATAGACCTGTATCGATCCCAAAACTAATCCCACTGTCCCGCTCTCTCCCCATAGCCCGTATCAATCCCCAAACTAATCCACTGCCCCCACTCTCTCCCAATAGCCCTGTATCAATTCTCAAACTAATCCCACTGCCCCGTTCTCTCCGCATAGCCCTGTATCAATCCCCAAACTAATCCCACTGCCCCACTCTCTCCCCATATCCCTGTATCAATCCCCAAACTAATCCCACTACCCCACTCTATCCCCATAGCCCTGTATCAATCCCCAAACTAATTCCACTGCGCCCGCTCTCCCCATAGCCCTGTATCAATCACAAAACTAATCCCACTGCCCCACTTTCTCCCCATAGCCCTGTATCAATCCCCAAACGAATTCCACTGCCCACTCTCTCCCCATAGCCCTGTATCAATCCCCAAACTAATCCCACTGCCCCACTCTCTCCCCATTGCCCTGTATCAATCCCCAAACTAATCCCACTGCCCCACTCTCTCCCCATAGCCCTGTATCAATCCCCAAACTAATCCTACTGCCTCCTCTCTCCCCATAGCCCTGTATCAATCCCCAAACTAATCACACTGCCCCACTCTCTCCCCATAGCCCTGTATCAATCCCTAAACTAATCGCACTGCCTCACTCTGACCAAATAGCCCTGTCTCAATCACCAAACTAATCTCACTGCCCCGCTCTCTCCCCATAGCCCAGTATCAATACACAAACGAATCCCACTGCCCCACTCTCTCCCCATAGCTCTGTATCAATCAAAAACTAATCCCACTGCCCCACTTTCTCCCCATAGCCCTGTATCAATCCCCAAACTAATTCCACTGCCCACTCTCTCCCCATAGCCCTGTATCAATCCCCAAACTAATCCCACTGCCCCACTCTCTCCCCATTGCCCTGTATCAATCCCCAAACTAATCCCACTGCCCCACTCTCTCCCCATAGCCCTGTATCAATCCCCAAACTAATCCTACTGCCTCCTCTCTCCCCATAGCCCTGTATCAATCCCCAAACTAATCACACTGTCCCACTCTCTCAACATAGCCCTGTATCAATCCCTAAACTAATCACACTGCCTCACTCTGACCAAATAGCCCTGTCTCAATCACCAAACTAATCCCACTGCCCCACTCTCTCCCCATAGCTCTGTATCAATCAAAACCTAATCCCACTGCCCCACTCTCTCCCCATAGCCCTGTATCAATTCCAAACTAATTCCACTGCCCCACTCTCTCCCCATAGCCCTGTGTCAATCCCCAAACTAATCCCACTCTCCCCACAGCCCTGGGTCAATCCCCAAACTAATCCCACTCTCCCCACAGCCCTGGGTCGATCCCCAAACTAATCCCACTCTCCCCACAGCCCTGTGTCAATCCCAAAACTAATCCCACTCTCCCTACAGCCCTGGGTCAATCCCCAATACTAATCCCAGTCTCCCCATAGCTCTGTGGGGAATGTTCCATCATGATCACATTTCTGATTGTGGAATCTTACTGTGCAATCAATAGACCTGCTTTCAGTTTGCACTCCTTCGAGTATAAAGAGAGATTGAAATCCATTTTCAGAGATTCTGAACTTAATTTTGAATGTGCCCCATTTGTGGGTCCTTCCTGTGCACACGCTGCCTTCAGAATTCCCCAAATTAAAAACAAGGTGAGAGAGGAGCGTCAGGAGTGAGTTAACAGAAAGCAGTTGGGGTTATCAAACTGACCATTTTAATTTAATCTAAATTGTGTCATTTTAATTTCTAATTCAGAAATTGACATCAGAGGATTTTAGTGAAATACCCCATTGAACCTCCCTGTCTAATAATATGATGTTGTTGCCGAAGTCCCTGTATTTATTCAGGAATAAACTTGACGTCTCCCAGTGGGAAAAAACAAATTGAATCCAAAATTATAGAGCAGATCACTGAAGAAATCTGCCTGTGAGTAACAGAATAAGATTGTCCCCATCAAAGACTCCCAAGGCAGGAATGCCCTGGGGTTCCTTACCGGTCTTTACCCATTGTATAGAAAGCCCTCCTTGGGAGACAGACAAATAGACATCCCAAACTAGTCAGAAATTCAGGGGGAAATAAATATTAACATCAAGACTGAAGTAACAGGACATTGCTCGATCTGTTGCTGTCGCCTGAATTAACATAACCATAGACAGGACAAATGCCTCTGGCCTCTCCTGTGAAGGCCCATCTTTGGTAAACAATCACAGCGGACAGACTGAAAACATTCATCACAGAAAGTCAGGGGGTCGGGCTGCACACAGATCTCTGAGGACATCTCAAACAATACTGTTTCTAACCATTTCCCAATAGTATTTTAACTTATGCTTCAATTCTGTTATACAGAAATGTGGTCCCTGTGGGATGATTGTGTTAAGACAGCAGCTTGCTGGATCGATTGCTGTGTCATTTATCAATAGTAAGGAGATTGGTATCATAGAACATTACAGCGCAGTACAGGCCCTTCAGCCCACGATGCTGCGCTGTCCTGTGAAACCCCTCTATAGTCCCTCTACACTATTCCCTTATCGTCCATATCCCTATCCAAAGACCATTTGAATGCGTTTAGTGTTGGCGAGTCCACTACTGTTGCAGGCAGGGCATTCCACGCCCTTACTACTCTCTGAGTAAAGAACATACCTCTGACATCTGTCCTATATCTATCTCCCCTCAATTTAAAGCTATGTCCCCTCGTGCTGGACATCACCATCCGAGGAAAAAGGCTCTCGATGTCTACCCTATCTAATCCTCTGATCATCTTGTATGCCTCAATTAAGTCACGTCTTAACCTTCTTCTCTCTAACGAAAACAGCCTCAAGTCCTTCAGAATTTGCTCCTATGATCTTCCCTCCATAACAGGCAACATTCTTGCAAATCTCCTCTGTACCTTTTCCAATGCTTTCACATACTTCCTATAATGTGGCGACCAGAACTGCACACAATACTCCAAATGCGGCCGCACCAGAGTTTTGTACAACTGCAACATGACCTCATGGCTCCGAAAGTCAATACCTCTACCAATAAAAGCTAACACACCGTACGCCTTCTTAACAACCCTCTTAACCTGGGTGGCAACTTTCAGGGATCTATGGACATGGACACCGAGATCTCTCTGCTCGTCCACACTACAAAGAATCTTACCATTAGCCCAGTACTCTGTCTTCCTGTTATTCCTTCCAAAATGAATCACCTCACACTTTTCTGCATTAAACTCCATTTGCCACCTGTCAGCCCAGCTCTGCAGCTTATCTATGTCCCTCTGTACCTTTTAACATCCTTGCGCACTGTCCACAACTCCACCGACTTTAGTGTCATCTGTAAATTTACTCACCCATCCTTCTACGCCCTCCTCCAGGTCAGCGGCCCCAAAACGGATCCTTGTGGTACACCACTAGTAACTGGACACCAGTCAGAGCATTTCCCATCAACCACCACCGTTTGTCTTCTATCAGCTAGCCAATTTCTGATCCAAACTGCTAAATCACCCTGAATCCCATGCCTCTGTATTTTCTGCAATAGCCTACCATGGGGAACCTTATCAAACGCTTTACGGAAATCCATATACACCACATAAACTGCTTTATCCTCATCCACCTGTTTGGTCACCTTTTCGAAGAACTCAATGAGGTTTGTGAGGCACGAGCTACCATTCACAAAACCATGTTGACTATCTCTAATCAAATTATTCCTTTTCAGATGATTATACATCCTATCTCTTATAAACCTTTCCAAGACTTTTCCCACAACAGAGGTAAGGCTCACTGGTCTATAGTTACCGGGGTTATCTCTACTCCCCTTCTTGTACAAGGGGACAACATTTGCTATCCTCCAGTCCTCTGGCACTATTCCTGTAGACAAAGATGACTTAAAGATCAAAGCCAAAGCCTTAGCAATCTCCTCCCTAGCTTCCCAGAGAATCCTAGGATAAATCCCATCCGGCCTAGGGGACATCTATTTTCACACTTTCCAGAATCGCTGACACCTCCTCCTTATGAATCTCAAGCCCTTCTAGTCTAGTAGCCTGTATCTCAGTATTCTCCTCGACAACTTTGTCTTTGTCCTGTGTGAATACAGATGAAAAATACTCATTTAGCACCTCTATCTCCTCGGACTCCACGCACAACTTCCCATTACTGTCCTAAACTGGCCCTACTCTTACCTTAATCATTCTTTTATTCCTGACATACCAAGAGAAAGCTTTAGGGTTATCCTGGATCCTACCTGCCAAAGTCGTCTCATGTCCTCGCTTGGCTCTTCTTAGCTGTCTCTTTAGAGCCTTCCTAGCTAACCTGTAACTCTCAAGCGACCCAACTGAACCATCACATCTCATCTTCACATAAGCCTCCTTCTTCCTCTTGACAAGTATTTCAACTGCTTTAATAACCCATGGTTCCCTCGCTCGACCACTTCCCCCCTGCCGAACAGGTACATACTTATCAAGGACACGCAGTCGCTCTTCCTTGAACATGCTCCACATTTCCATTGTGCCCATCCCCTGCAGTTTTCCTCTACAGCCGATGCATCCGAAGTCTTGCCTCATCACATCATAATTGCCTTTCCCCCAGCTATAACTCTTGCCTTGCGTTATATACCTACCCATTTCCAACACTAAAGTAAACGTAACTGAATTGTGGTCACTATCACCCAAGTGCTCACCTACCTCCAAATCTAACACTTGTCCTGGTCCATTACCCAGTACCACATCCAATACGGCCTCGCCTCTTGTTGGCCTATCTACATACTGCATCAGGAAACCCTCCTGCACACATTGGACAAAAACGGACCCATCTAAAGTACTCGAACTATAGTGTTTCCAGTCAATATTTGGAAAGTTAAGGTCCCCCATAACAACTACCCTGTTATTTTCGCTCCTATCCAGAATCATCTTTGCAATCCTTTCCTCTACATCTCTGGAATTTTTCGGAGGCCTAAAGAAAAGCCCTAACAGGGTGACCTCTCCTTTTCTGTTTCTTAACTCAGCCCATACTACCTCAGTATTCGAGTCCTCATCAAATGTCCTCTCAGCCACCGCAATACTGTCCTTGACTAACAATGCCACCCCTCCCCCTCTCTTACCACCTTCCCTGAGCTTACTGAAATATCTAAACCCTGGAACCTGCAACAACCATTCCTCGCCCTCGTCATTTACATGTCAATATTGAGCAATCCTCAGAGGCAGACATTCCACACATGGCAGAGACTAGGGCTGGAGTTTGCTCACAGCTCACTGAGGGTAAATCTGAGTCTGGGGGACTTCAGTTCTCAAACCAATCCTCCCACTACACTGAAAACATTGCTCCTCTTGTTCAGTGTGTGTCTGTGTGTGTTGCTGAGTGTGTCAATCTGTTTGTTTTTCACCTGTGAATTGTGTGTGTTGGTATGTTGCTGAGAGATTGACAGGAGAGTGGAAATGCTGGACTCCTGTTGTGCTGTTTTGTGTAGGTTTGAAAATGTCACTCTTATTGTCTTTTTAACCAATTTTATCTCTTTTTCTCCCAAGGGATTTTTATTTGGAGAACTTTAAGGTAGTCGGGAATACAAAGAGGAGGATTTGGTGGGGATGACGAGGGAGTGAGAATTCATCCAGAGCGCTGGTTGAGGCCTGTTCCGCAGGCTTCACCCGGGGTGAGTTGTGTCTGGTTATTAACCTGACAGAGGTTTAATTTTAATATCTGAGGGATAAAGAGAGAGAGAGGGAGGAGGGAGACAGAAATATAAATGAGTTAGGGATGGAGAGACAGAGAAACACAAGAGAAGGGGGGAACTGTCTCTCAATCCTTTTTAGTCTCTGGTTGAAAGCTGTGACATTTTTGTATTTGGATGTTGCTGAGTTTGTGTATCTGAAAAGTGGATCCTGGGCTCTCGCTATATCAAATAGTTTCAAACCTTTCCTGTCTTTCACTTAACTTTCTTCCTCTTTTCCCCAGGAATTTGAATTTTGAAAGACTGCAATGTGAGCAGGAATCCTTGGACCAGGGCTTTTCTTCAGAGGTTGGATGGATGGACTGAGGCCTATTCCACAGGCTTCACCCAGGGTGAGTGTGTGTCTGCTTATTACCCTGATTTAATGTTCATAACTGAGGGACAATGAGAATGAGATCGTGGGGAGGGGAGGAGAGAGAGAGACGGAGAAACACTAGGGAAGCGGGAACTGCCTCTCAATCTTTGTTATTCTGTGGTTAATAACTGAGATATTTCTAGGTGGATGTTGCTGAGAGTTTGTGTAACAGAGAGAGAATTTGGCCTCTTGCTGTGTTTCTAGTTTAAACATTTTTCTGTGTATTAGTTCATTTGCACCCTCTTTTCCCCAGGAATTTGAATTTTGAAGACTGCAATGTGACAAGGAATCTTTGGACAAGGGATTTTCTCCAGAGGACAAGTGGGTGGACTGAGGCCTACTCCAAAGGCCGCACTCACGCGAGTTGTCTCTTTATTGCCGACCCGGCCTTGCACTCAGACACAAACACATTAAACCTTTGGTGGGTGACAAAGAGTGAATTAAAATCTGTAATGTGAAGCTCTCCAATTTTGTTTCTGAATCCAAACTAACAGGGGTTATTTTAAACCTGGGTGTCCCGAAAGGGGGGGTGGGGGTGGATTTCATTGCCTGAGCCCCGGTCACTCTCCGTATAACCTGTTAGCTATTTTAAACAACACTCAACACTGCTGACTGCAGCTTCTGGGATCTTTCTGTGTATCAATGGACTTTGTTTTAAAAAGGTTTATCTTTGTTTTGAGAGGCAGTTTAACGCTGTCAGAGAATTGAAGGGAGTTCTTCAGACTTGGTCCAATCCACACACACAGGATGATGGGGGAGGAAGGGGTTTAGATTCAGGGGGGAATGGGGCTCGAAGCAGGAGTGAGTGGGGAGGGTGGGGAGACGGCACCCCACCTGGTTAGGTTCACATTGCTGCTGCTGTGGGATCTTGCTGTTCATGCACAGGACTGCGGCTTTTGCCCACAAAGCAATTGTGATCACAACTCTTAAAAATAAAATAGCACATGGACTGCAAAGTGGGTTCAAAGATCTCAAATTTTAATGTCTTGGGACTGAGTGAGTTGATGAACCGTTTTCACAGGGGACTGATGGGATATTCAGCCATGATTACACTGCTGCTTGTGGGATCTTACTGTGCAATCAATACTGCCATCAATGTGCACAATGCAACAATGGCACAGAAACAGAGAAAGAGAGAGAGAGAGGGAAATCTCAGATCAGAAACTCTGAACTCAATTTTGAAAGTGTTTTTGGGATCTCCCTGTGCACAAGTTGCCAGCAGAATTCATAAAATTAACAATAGTGGGGTCACTTTAGGGCAGCACGGTGACGCAGTGAGTTAACGCTGCAGCTTCACAGCACCGAGGTCCCAGGTTCGATCCCGGCTCGAGGTCACTGTCCGTGTGGAGTTTACCCATTGTCCCCGTGTTTGTGTGGGTTTCGCCCCCACAACCCAAAGATGTGCAGGGCAGGTGAATTTACCACGCTAAATTGCCTCTTAATTGGAAAAAATAAATTGGGTATTCTAAATTTGTTCAAAAAATATTTTTAAAATGGTGGAGTCACTTTCAAAACAAACGCATCGACTATGAAGTAATCTCGATGGCTCGAAATAAAAGTCCCTTAACTTGAAGCAGGTAAATTCTGGAATGAAGCCTGTATTTTAGGCCGAGACATAAATATGAGGGTGAAATTAAATCCGCAGGGGGCATTTGAATTCAGTTTGCTGTGGTTGTTGGGTTCCTGTGCCTGACCCTCTTTCTCTCTCTCTCCTTCCCAACTACTGGGGTAATGGGGAGAGGGAAAGAGAGAGAGAGCGAAGTACAGAAAGAGTGTTGGGAGGAGGGCGGTGAGGGAGATTAGAGAGAGGGAGAGGAAAAGACAGAGAGGATGAAGGGAGAAATTTGACCCATTCACAACTGGGTGGGGGAAAGAATTCCTCAAACTGGACAGGGAACTGACTATTCTTTTATTTTTTAAAATTTAGAGTACCCAATTCATTTTTCCCATTAAGGGGCAATTTAGCATGGGGGGAGGGTGGTGGTGGTTGTTGGGTTACGGGTATAGGGTGGATACGTGGGTTTGAGTAGGGTGATCATTGCTCGGCACAACATCGAGGGCCGAAGGGCCTGTTCTGTGCTGTACTGTTCTATGTTCTCTGTTCTCATACGCAAACTCCACAGGAACTGACCCACTCACAACTGGACAGGGAAAGAACACACTCAAATCCACACAGGGAAGAAAACTTTCACAACTGAACAGTGGAAAGTCAAACACCATCTGGGCAGGGAACTGACCTCACCACAAGTGGACATGCGATAAGCACACTCAAACCTGAAGAGAGACACGACCCATTAACAACTGTTCATGATCCATTCAAAATTGATCAGGAGACAGACACACTCAATTCTGGAAGAGGGAACTGACCCACTCACAACTGGACATGGGTAATACCCCGAAAGCTGGAGAGGGAACTGACCCTTCCACCACTGGGCAGGTGAAAGACACACTCACATCTGGACTGGGAACAGACCCATCCACCACTGGGCAGGTGAAAGACACACTCACATCTGGACTGGGAACAGGCCCATACACCACTGGGCAGGTGAAAGACACACTCACATCTGGACTGGGAACAGACCCATTCACTGGTGGACAGGTGAAAGACACACTCACATCTGGACTGGGAACAGGCCCATCCACCACTGGTCAGGTGAAAGACACACTCACATCTGGACTGGGAACAGGCCCATCCACCACTGGGCAGGTGAAAGACACACTCACATCTGGACTGGGAAAAGGCCCATTCACTGGTGGACAGGGGAAAGTCACATCCAAATCTGCTAAGGACACTGACCCAAACTCAACTGGACAGGGGGAAATAACATTCAAGTCTAGCGATTTAACTATCCCATTCGCAACTTGATAGGGGAAGCGCATTTTTAAATATGGAGTGGGATCTGACCCATTCACCACTTGACAGGGGAAAAACTCTCTCAAAATGTACGTGGAACTGACCATTCATCCCTGGACAGGGCAAAGGCAAAATCAAATCTGGAAGGGGAACTGACTCGTTCCTCACTGGACAGTGGAAATATACACTCAAATCTGGAAGAGGGAACTGACCCATTCACAACTGGACAGGGGAAATACACTCTCAAACTGGAAAGGGAACATACCATATCTGGACAGGGAAATAACAGACTGCAATCTCATCAGGGAGCTGACCTATTCAACCCTGGAAATGGGAAAGGCACACTCAAATTTGGAGAGGGGACGGACCATTCACAACTGGAGAGGAGTAAAACACACTCAAATCTGGATGGGGAAGGACTCATTCACAAAGGGACGATTGAAAGACACACTCACATCCCGACATGGATTCATTCACAACTAGACGGAGAAACTACTCAAATATGGAAAGGGAGATGACCATTCATGTTTGGACAAAATAAAATCACAATCCAAGCTGTTTAGGATACAAATCAATCCACAACTGGACAGTGGAATGACACACTCAAAGCTGGAGTGGGAACTGACCCATTCACAATTGGATAGGTGAAAAACTCCATTAATCTGGAAATGGAACTGACCAGTCACAGCTGGACATGGGAACGGCACATCCAGATGTGGATGAGGGGATTTACTCATTCACAACTGGACATGGGAAAGACACACTCAAATCTGGAGACGGAACTGATCCATTCACAACTGAACAGGGGAAAGACACACTTGAATTTGCAGGTGAACTGGCACATTCAGAACTGGACATGGAAAAAGAACATTAAAATCTGGACAAGGAAGTAAACTTTCACAACTGGACTGTGGAAAGTCACAAACTAATCTTGAGAGGGAACAGACTCATTAACAACATTTCAGTGGAAAGACACACTCAAACTTTGACAGCGATATGACCCATTCACAACTGGACTGTGCAAAGGCAGACTCAAATCTGGAAAGGAAACTGACCCATTCACAACTGGACAGGGGAAAGACACATTCAAATATGTACAGGGAACTGACCCATTCACAACGCAACAGGGGAAGTACTCTCTCAAACTCGACGGGGAACAGACGATTCAACTCTCGACAGTGGATGGGCAAACTCAAATCTGGAAGAGGGAAACGACTCATTCACAATGGGACAGTGGACACACTCAAATCTCGACAGGGAACTGACCCATTCACATCTGGAGAATAGTAAAACAGACTCAAATCTGGAAGGGGAAATGAATCATTCGTCACTGGACAGTGGAAAGACACACTCAAATCTGGAAGAGGGATCTGACCCATTCACAACAGGATCGGGGAAAAATTCCCGCAAGCGAACAATGGAAAGGCACACTCAAATCTGGAAAGGGAAGGGCCCATTGATAACTGGACAATGGAAAGGCCCACACACATCTGGAAGAGGGATCTGACCCATTCACAACTGGATAGGGGAAAAATTCCCGCAAGCGGACAATGGAAAGACACACTCAAATCTGGAAGGGGATCTGACCCATTCACAACTGGACAGTGGAAAGACACACTCAAATCTGGAAGGGGACCTGACCCATTCACAACTGGACAGTGGAAAGACACACTCAAATCTGGAAGAGGGATCTGACCCATTCACAACTGGACAGTGGAAAGACACACTCAAATCTGGAAGGGGATCTGACCCATTCACAACTGGACAGTGGAAAGACACACTCAAATCTGGAAGGGGATCTGACCCATTCACAACTGGACAGTGGAAAGACACACTCAAATCTGGAAGAGGGATCTGACCCATTCACAACTGGATAGGGGAAAAATTCCCGCAAGCGGACAATGGAAAGGCACACTCACATCTGGAGAGGGAACGGCCCATTGATAACTGGACAGGGGGAATGCACACTCAAATCTGGAGAGGCAACGGCCCATTGATAACTGGACAGGGGGAATGCCCACTCACATCTGGAAACGGAACGGCCCATTGATAACTGGACAGAGGAAATGCCCACTCACATCTGGAAAGGGAACGGCCCATTGATAACTGGACAGGGGAAATGCACACTCACATCTGGAGAGGGAACAGACTCATTGATAACTGGACAGGGGGAATGCCCACTCACATCTGGAAAGGGAACGGCCCATTGATAACTGGACAGGGGGAATGCCCACTCACATCTGGGGAGGGAAAGGCCCATTGATAACTGGACAGGGGGAATGCACACTCACACCTGGGGATGATCAGACCCATTCACAACTGGGTCGGGGAAGTAACCCATCAAACTGAACAGGGAACTGACCCATTCACAACTGGACAGGGGAAATACGTCCTCATACTGGAAAGGGAACAGAACATTCATACCTAGACAGGAAAGACAGTCAAATCTCGACAGTGAACTGACTGAATCAAACCTGGACATGGGAAAGACAACTCAAATCTGGAGAGGGAACAGACTCAAAAACATTCAAATCTCGAGAGTTAACTGACAAATTCACACTGGAGAGGGGAAAGACACACTCAAATCTGGAGAGAGAACTGACCCATTCACAACTGGACAGGGAAAGTACTCTCAAAATGGATAGGGAACATACCCCTGGACAGTGGATAGGCAAAGTCAAATATGAAAGAAGGAAACAACCCATTCACAACTTGACAATGAAAAGACACACTCCAACCTGGAGAGGGAACAGAGTCATTCACAACAGGACAGTGGGAAAACACACTCCAATCTGGAGAGGGAACAGACTCATTCACAACAGGACAGTGGGAAATACACACTCCAACCTGGAGAGGGAACAGACTCATTCACAACAGGACAGTGGGAAGGCACACTCCAATCTGGAGAGGGAACAGACTCATTCACAACAGGACAGTGGGAAACACACTCCAATCTGGAGAGGGAAACAACCCATTCACAACAGGACAGTGGGAAGGCACATTCCAATCTGGAGCGGGAACAGACTCATTCACAACAGGACAGTGGGAAGGCACACTCCAATCTGGAGAGGGAACAGACTCATTCACAACAGGACAGTGGGAAGGCACACTCCAATCTGGAGAGGGAACAGCCTCATTCACAACAGGACAGTGGGAAATACACACTCCAATCTGGAGACGGAACAGACTCATTCACAACAGGACAGTGGGAAGGCACACTCCAATCTGGAGAGGGAACAGACTCATTCACAACAGGACAGTGGGAAGACACACTCCAATCTGGAGGGGGAACAGACTCATTCACAACAGGACAGTGGGAAGACACACTCCAATCTGGAGGGGGAACAGACTCATTCACAACAGGACAGTGGGAAGGCACACTCCAATCTGGAGAGGGAACAGACTCATTCACAACAGGACAGTGGGAAGGCACACTCCAATCAGGAGAGGGAACAGACTCATTCACAACAGGACAGTGGGAAGGCACACTCCAATCTGGAGAGGGAACAGACTCATTCACAACAGGACAGTGGGAAGGCACACTCCAATCTGGAGAGGGAACTGACTCATTCACAACAGGACAGTGGGAAGACACACTCCAATCTGGAGAGGGAACAGACTCATTCACAACAGGACAGTGAGAAGGCACACTCAAATCCCGGCAGAGAACTGACCCATTCACAACTAGAGAGGAGTAAAACTAACTCAAATATGGTCAGGGAACTAACTCATTCATCACTGGACAGTGGAAAGGCACACTCAAATCTGGAAGAGGGATCTGACCCATTTACACCAGGATAGAGGAAAAACTCCCTCAAGTGGACGAGTGAAACATACACTCAAATCTTCATCGGGAACTGTCACATTCAAAACTGGACAGTGGTAATGCTCACTCAAATCTGGAGAGGAAGTTACCACGTTCACAACTGGACAGGGGAAATACTCTCTCAAACTGGGAAGGGAACAAACCATATCTGGACAGGGAAATAACACACTGCAATCTCGTCAGGGAGCTGACCTATTCAATGCTGGACATGGGAAAGACACACTCAAATTTGGAGAGGGAACAGACCATTCACAAATGGACAGAGTAAAAGCACACTTACATCTGGGGAGGAATCTGACCCATTCACAACTGGGTGGGGGAAAGAATCTCACAAACAGGACAGGGAACTGACTATTCTTTTTTTTTTTGTTTTTTTTAAAAGTTAGAGTATCCAATTCATTTTTTCTCATTGACGGGCAATTTAGCATGGCCAATCCACCTAGCGTGCACATTTGTGGGTTGTGGGGACGAAACCCACACAAACACAGGGAGAATGTGCAAACTCCACAGGAACTGACAATTCATAACTGGACAGGGAAAGAACACACTCAAATCCACACAGGGAAGTAAACTTTCACAACTGAACAGTGGAAAGGCAAACACCATCTGGGCAGGGAACTGACCTCACCACAAGTGGACATGCGATAGGCACACTCAATCTGGACGAGAGACACGACCCATTAACAACTGTACATGACCCATTCATAATTGATCAGGAGACAGACACACTCAATTCTGGACAGGGGAACTGACCCACTCGCAACTAGACAGGGGAAATACACTCAAAGCTGGAGAGGGAACTGACCCTTCCTCCACTCGGCAGGTGGAAGACGCACTCACATCTGGAATGGGAACAGACCCATTCACTGCTGGACAGGGGAAAGTCACACTCAAATCTGCCAAGGAAACAGACCGAACCACAACTGGACAGGGGAAAATACCATTCAAGTCTAGAGATCTAACTGACCCATTCACAACTGGGCAGGGGAATCGCATATTTAAATATGGAGTGGGATCTAAGCCATTCACAACTGTAAAGGGGATAAAATCTCTCAAAATGGATGGGGAACAGACCATTCATCTCTGGACAGGGGAAAGGCAAACTCAAATCTGGAAGAGGGAACTGGCTCATTCAAAACAGGACAGTAGAAAGGCACACTGCAATCTCGACAGGAAGCTGACCCATATACATCTGGAGAGGAGTAAAACAGACTCAAATCTGGAAGGAGAACTAATTCAATAGTAACTGGACAGTGGAAAGACGCACTCCAATCTGGAGATGGAATGGCCTCATTCACAACAGGACAATGGGAAGGCACACTCCAATCTGGAGAGGGAACAGACTCATTCACAACAGGACAGTGGGAAGGCACACTCCAATCTGGAGATGGAATGAACTTATTCACAACAGGACAGTGGAAAGACTACTCAAATCCCGACAGGGAAGTGACCCATTCACAACTGCAGAGTAGTAAAACTGATTCAAATCTGGATGGGGAACTAACTCATATCCAACTGAACATGCGAAAGACACACTCAAATTTGAAATAGGAAATTACACATTCATAACTGGGCAGTGGAAAGGGAACAGACTCATTCAGAAAGGGACAATGGAAATACACACTCATCTCGACAGGGAACTGATCCATCCACAACTGGACGGAGAAATCAATCAAATCTGGAAAGGGAATTGTCCATTCACTTTCTAGACAAAAGAAACATCACAACCAAAGCTGTTTAAGGTACTGATCTATCCACAACTGGTCAGGGGAAAGACACACTCAAGTCTGGACATGGAACTGACACATTCAGAACTGGACAGGGATCAAACACACTCAAGTCTGGACAGGGAGGAAATCTTGCACAACTGGACAGTGAAAAGGCACACTCGTATCTGGAGAGGGGACAGACTCATTCACTAAGGTACAATGGAAAGACACAATCAAATCACGACAGAGAACTGACCCATACAGAAGTTGTCACGGGAAAGACACACTCAAATCTGGAGAGAAAACTGACCCATTAACAACTAGACAGAGGAAAGGCACATTAAAATATGAAGCGGGAACTGACCCATTCGCAACTGCACTGGGGAAAAACTCTCTCAAACTGGAAGGGGAACAGACTATTCATATCTGGATAGGGGACAGGCAAACTGGAAGGGAGAACTGACCATTCACAGTTGGATAAATGAAAGACACACTCAAATGTGGACAAGGAACTGACACATTCATAACTGGACAGTGGACAGACACACTCAAATCTAGAGAGGAAACTGCCCCGTTCACAACTGGACAGGGGAAAGGCACATACGAATTTGGAGAGGGAACCGTCAATTCACAACTGGACAAGGGAAAGACACACTCGGGGAGAGTGGTACTTTCCATAGCAGCTTCTCCGAACAGGCGCCAGAATGTGGCAACTTGGGACTTTTCACAGTAAATTAATTTGAAGCCTACTTGTGACAATAAGTGATTTTCATTTCATTTAATTTCATTTCAAATTGGGAGAAGGAACTGACACATTTACAACTGGACAGTGGAAATATACACTTGAATCTGGAGAGGGAATGGACTCATTCGCAACAGGTCAGTGGAAAGACACACTCAAAACTGCCATGGGAACTGACCCAACCACAACTGGACAGGGAAAAAAACACACTCAAATCTAGAGAGGTAACTGACCAATTCACAATAGGATAGGGGAAAGACACTCCAATCTGGAGGAGGGAACTGACCCATTCACAACAGGAGAGGGGAAAGGCACACTTCAATCTGGAGAAGGCAGTAACTCAATCACGTACTGAACAGGGAAAGACACATTCAAATCTGGAGAGGGAACTGACTCATTTTCAACATGACGGGGAAACACACACTGAGCTGGAGTGGGACCTGACCCAATTACACCTGGCCAGGTGAAAGGCACGTTCAAATCTGGAGAGGGAACTGACCCATTCACACATTCACAACTGGCCAGGTGAAAGGCACGTTCAAATCTGGAGAGGGGACTGACCCATTCACACATTCACAACTGGCCAGGTGAAAGGCACGTTCAAATCTGGAGAGGGGACTGACCCATTCACACATTCACAACTGGCCAGGTGAAAGGCACGTTCAAATCTGGAGAGGGGACTGACCCATTCACACATTCACAACTGGACAGGTGAAAGGCACGTTCAAATCTGGAGAGAGATCTGACCCACTCACAACTGGACAGGGGAAACACTCCCTCAAACTGGACAGGGAACTGACCATTCATAATTGGATAGAGGGAAGGCACAGTCAAACCTGGAAAGAGAATTGACCATTCAGCGCAGAACAGGGGAAAGACACAATCAAATCTGTTTAGCGAACTGACCCATCCACCACTGGACAGGTGAAAGGCTCACAAACATCTGGACTGGGAACAGACCCATTTACTGCTGGACAGGGGAAAGTCACACCCAAATCTGCCAAGGAAACTGACCCAACCTCAACTGGATAGGGGAAAAAATATTCAAATCGAGACAGGTAACTGACCCATTCACAATCGTTCGGGGGAAAGACACACTCAAAACTGGAGGAGGGAAGTGACCCATTCACAACAGGATAGGGGAAAGATTCCCTCACAAATGGACAGGGGAAAGACACACTTGAATATGGAGGGGAACTCACACATTCACAACTTAGGCAGGGGAAAGGCACACTCACATCCCGAGAGGGAGCTGATCCATTCACAACTTGATGTAGAGAAAGACTCCCTCAAACTGGACAGGGAACTGACCATTCATAACTAGACAGTGGGAAGGTACAGGCAAACCTGGAAAAAGAATTGACCATTCAGCGTAGAACAGGGGCAAGACACAATGAAATTTGGTTCGGGGAAATCACGTCGGGGTCACCAATTTGTTAGGCTAAATCTCAGTTCAATGAGTGAGTCGACACAGTAAGGCTTCAATCAAGTAGATAGTTTTTACTTAGGATTGTAACACGTACAGCCATCTGAGTTATGGCTGGAGAAGGCGCATTCTGCCGAGCCTCAAGTTACACACACTGATAAAGGTTGTTCCGCGCGCAATGGCCTTGGGCGGGTTACATAGCTGCCCACTCACAGTACTGTTGCTAACATAAATGTTATCTAAACCGCCACCCCCATCGCCCTCCTTAGTCAGAGCTAGAAGCAGCTGCACAAATATACCTTACAATACTCACCTATCCACAACTGGACAGGTGAAAGGCGCACTCACATCTGGACTGGGAACAGACCCATTCACTGCTGGACAGGATAAAGACACATTCAAAACTGACCCATTCGCAACTGGAGAGCAGAAAGACTCCCTCACAAGTGGATAGAGGAAAGGCACACTCAAATCTGGGGAGGGAATTGACTATTCACTTTCTGGGCAAAGGAAAACACAATTAAAGCTGTTTAGGATACTGATCCATCTACAACTGCACAGGGGAATGACACTCCAATTTGGACGGGGATCTGACACATTCACAACTGGACAGTGGAAAGGCATCCTCCAACCACAACAGTAACTGTCTCATTAATTTACTGGACAGGGGAACGGCACATTCAAATCTGGAAGATGGAACTGACTAATTCACAACTGAACATTGAAAATGCACACTCCAATCTGGAGAAGGAAGTAACTCATTCGCTTACTGGACAGTGAAAGGCGCATTCAAATCTGGAGAGGGAGCTGAATCGGTTACAATTGGGCAGGTTAAAGGGATGCTCAAATCAGGACAGGGAATTGACCCATTCACAACTGGACAGGGGAAAGACACACTCAAATCTGGACAGGGAATTGACCCATTTACAACTGGACAGGGGAAAGACACACTCAAATCTGGACAGGGAACTGACCCATTTAAAACTGGACAAGGGAAAGGCACATTCGGATCTGGAGAGGGAACTGACACATTCAAATCTGGACAGTGGAAAGGAACAACTCCAACTTGGAGAATTAACTAACTCATTCACTTCAGATCTGGAGAGGGGTCTGACCTATTTACATCTGGACAGTGAAAGACACACTCAGAACTGGAGAGGGACCCAGATCCGAATGTGCCTTTCCCTTGTCCAGTTTTAAATGGGTCAGTTCCCTCTCAAGATCTGAATGTTGTTTTTTCCCCTGTCCAGTAAGTGAATGAGTTAGCTCCTTCTCCAGATTGGAGTGTGCATTTCCACTGTCCTGATATGAATGTGTCAGTACCTTAAATAGCCTTGATTGTATTTTCCTTTTGATTGAATGGCCAATTCACGCTCCATAGTTATTTGGAGATCTAATTTGGAGATCAATTTACAACTGATTTGGAAAAATACGCTCTCAAACTGGAAAGGGTACAGAGCATTCATATCTGGAGAGGGGAAGAACACGCTCAAACCTGGAGTGGAACTGACACATCCAGAACTGGACAGGGTACAAACACACTCAAACCAGACAGTGAAGTAAACTTTCAAAACAGAACAGTGGAAAGCCACACTCAAATCTCGAAAGGGAACTCACCCATTCACAACTGAATAGGAGAGAAACACACTCATATCTGGAGAGTGAACTGACCATATAGGGGCTGGTTTAGCTCACTGGGCTAAATCGCTGGCTTTTAAATCAGACCAAGCAGGCCAGCAGCACGGTTCGATTCCCGTACCAGCCTCCCCGGACAGGCGCCGGAATGTGGCGACTAGGGGCTTTTCACAGTAACTTCATTGAAGCCTACTCGTGACAATAAGCGATTTTCATTCATTTCATATACAACGGGATGGGGCAAAGACTCCCTCAAACTGGACAGGGAACTGACCATTTCTAACTGGACACTGGAACATAACACATACATATGGAAAGAGAATTGTCCATTCTGAGCTGAAGACGTCAAAGACACAATAAAATATGTTTTGGCAACTGACCCATCCACCAGTTGGCAGGTGGAAGGTATTCACATCTCGACTGGGAGCAGATCCATTCACAACTGCACAGGGGAAAGGCACACTCAAACCTAAACAGGGACCGAACCATTCACATCTGTATATGTGAAGGCACACTCAATCCTAAACAGGGACCAAACCATACACATCTGTATATGTGAAGGCACACTCAATCCTAAACAGGGACCAAACCATTCACATCTGTATATGTGAAGGCACACTCAAACCTAAACAGGGACCGAACCATTCACATCTGTATATGTGAAGGCACACTCAAACCTAAACAGGGAACCAACCATTCACATCTGTATATGTGAAGGCACACTCAAACCTAAACAGGGACCGAACCATTCACATCTGTATATGTGAAGGCACACTCAAATCTGGACAGCGAACCGAACCATTCACATCTGTATATGTGAAGGCACACTCAAACCTAAACAGGGACCGAACCATTCACATCTGTATATGTGAAGGCACACTCAATCCTAAACAGGGAACGAACCATTCACACCTGTATATGTGAAGGCACACTCAAATCTGGACAGCGAACCGAACCATTCACATCTGTATATGTGAAGCACACTCAAATCTGGACAGCGAACCGACCATACATAACTGGACAGGGGAAAGTCACACACCAATCAGGCAGGGAACTGACCTGACCACAAGTGGACAGGCGATAAGCACACTCACAACTGGACAGGGGGAAACACTCAAATCTGGAGAAGGAATTGACCATTCACTTTCTGGACAAAGTAAAACCACAGTCGAAGCTGTTTACCGCACTGATCCATCCACAAATGGACAGGGGAAAGACATACTCAAATTTGGATGGGAACTGACACATTCACAACAGGCCGTGTGAAGGCACAGTCCAATCTGGACAGGGAACTGCCCATACAAACTGGACAGTGGAAAGTCACACAGCAATCTGTGCAAGGAACTGACCTTACCACAAGTGGACAGGTAATAGGCGCTCTCAATTCACTCGACAGACTTGGATATTTTCCCCTGTCCGTCACTGGAAAATGGATGGGGAACTGTCCATTCATATGTGGACAAGGGAATGGGAGACTAAAATATGGAGGAGGGAACTGACTCATTGACAACTGGACAGGGGAAAGTCACACACAAATCCGAGCAGGGAATTGACCTTAAACAAGCGGACAGGTGTTTGCCACAATCAAATCTGACACAGACACGGCCCATTCATAATAGAGCAGGGGGCAGAAACACTCAAATCTGGAAGAGGGAACTGACACAACTGGAGAGGCAAAATACTGCCTCACAACTGGACAGGGGAAAGGCACACTGAAATCTCGACAGGGAACTGATCCATTCACAACTGGACAAGGGAAATAGACCCTCACAACTGGAGAGGGGAAAGGCAAATTGAAATCTCGGAATTCAACTGATCAATTCACAACTGGACAGGGACAAATACTCAAATCTACAGTGTGAATTGTCCATTCACTTTCTGGACCTAAGAAAAACACAATCAAGGCTGTTTAAGGTACTGATCCATCCACAACTGGGCAGGGGAAAGACACACTCACATCTGGACAGGGAGCTGACACATTCGCATCTGGACAGGGGAAAGGCACGCTCAAACCTGGAGATGGAACTAACTCATTCACTTACTGGACAGGGAAAACTCATTCAGATCTTGAGAGAGAACTGACCCATTTACAACTGGACAGGGGAAAGGCACGTTCGAATCTAGAGAGGAAACTGACACATTCAAATCTGGACAGTGGAAAGGCACACTCCAATTTGGAGAATTAACTAACTCATTCACTTACTGGTCAGGGGTAAGGCACAGCCAGATCTGGAGAGGGGCCTGACCCATTCACAGCTGCACAAGGGAAATACTCTCTCAAACTGGAATGGTAATAGACCATTCATATCCAAAGAGGGGAAAGAAACACTCAAATCTAGAGAGGAACTGACACATTCAGAACTAGACAGGGTACAACACACACTAAAATCCGGACAGTGATGTAAACTTTCATAACAGAACAGTGGAAAGCCACACTGAAAGCTCAACAGGGGACAAACCCATTCACAACTGAACAGGAGAAAAACACACTCAAATCTGGAGAGGGAACTGCCCAGTTTCAATTAGATGGGGGAAAGACTCCCTCAAGCTGGTCAGGAAACTGGTCATTCATTACTGGACAGTGGAACGGAACGCTTATATCTGGAAATAGAATTGACCATTCAGCGCTGAAGACGGCAAAGACACAATAAAATATGTTTCAGGAACTGACCCACTGGACAGGTGAAAGGCATTCACATCTCGACTGGGAACAGACCCATTCACAACTGGACAGGGGAAAGATACACTGAAACCAATAGGGAAGTAACCATTCACATCCGGACATGTGAAGGCACTCTCAAAAATCTGGACAGGGAACCGAACACACAAATCTGGACAGTGGAAAGGCACACACCAATCTGGGCAGGGAACTGACCTTACCACAAGTGGACAGGCGATAGCCACACTCACATCTGGACACAGACAAAACGTAAGGGAAAATGCTGGAAAATCTCAGCAAGTTTGGCAGCATCTGGAGGGAGAGAAAAGAGCTAACGTTTCCAGTCCGATAACTCTTTGACAAAGCTAGAACTATGTTAATGAGATGTGATGGAGAAGTGA